>NW_017297113.1:1120644-1130012 GCF_001594075.2 Trachymyrmex cornetzi
GGGGGGGGGGGAGAAAGAGGAGTGACGAGAACGATGTCTTCGCTTCCGACAGTTTGAGAAAAAATTACGTCCATAAGGAAAATGGACCGTGGAATCAATTAGAGTTTTCCGCGACACTTCTTCTTGTCGAGCTGTTTCTGCATCGTTATCGACGAGTTACAAAGTTATTATGTCACTTTTCGTCCCGAGGTCAGTTTCTCAAGAGAATCCGGCAGAAACGTTGCATCTGTTTCTACTGTGAGTTGAAATTCTATTGTAACGAAATGAAATAAAGTTCCTAGCACTTCACTATGACCTACTATTGAAAGTTGCGACTCGAAATGTTAAGTTTTTCTGCTCGGACCATTAAACGTTCGAGCCAGTGCCGTAAATACACTTCTCTCAATCCTTCTTACAGAAAGAGTTTTTAATCCGTTAACTGCACAGGATAAATCGCTGGTATTAAGTATATGTTAAAACGAAAACAGAAGGTGAACGCTCAACTTTATTCACGTGTCTATTCGATCTTCTTATATGCCGTATCAAGATTGTTACAATAGAATAAAATAATTATATTATATTTAGCTTACAAACCAGGAAGAGAAATTAGTTGACATTTTTAACTTAATTGAAAAGAACGGTTTTGCTAAAATATCTAAAAATTTAATTAGATACAGATTTGAAAATAATTTTGTTTGGATTATCAAAATAATTATATGGAACGCATAAACGTTGATGACAATGCCGAAAAAAATTTCAACATTTTAGCAACCAGTTTAAGCGACCTACATAATTATTTTGATGATCCAAACAAAATTATTTTTAATATCTAGTTAAATTTTTAGACACTTCAGCAAAACTGATCTTTCCGTGTAATTTCACATCATTTATCCCATCCTTTATGGTAACTATTTGAAATCTAGTCCTTAGCATATCTATGTCATCTATAATTTTCCTCGTTATACCATTTTATTTGATCGCCTCCTATAAATCTGCATTTTCATACTTTCTTCTTACTTCTTTTTACTTTCAGTCCATTTCATTCTTATTCTACGTAATTATACTTCCTTCATATTACCGCCACTCAATTTCACTAAAGCCTTATTCTACTTCCTCCATTATTAATTTCCTAGATATGCTTTTCTTAGAAATTTGGATTTTTTTTCATCTATTTTTATTAACTTCTATCCTTTAGTACACCTATTTACATCTCATGGGCTAAATTCCTACTATCCTCCCGTTGTCTTTATGTCTTCATCTTCTTTCAGTATTTTTCTGATCACTATTCCTTCTTTTTGTTCTCTTAATCTTCCAACTTCTCAGAATTTCTTCATTGCCTTCCTTATTATTGCTTCTTTTATTTCCTTATTTTTTTTTATTTTCTTTCTATTCATCAAACTTGTTATTATTCGCTTAATATTAGATTCCAATTGATGGTCTTTCAGTCCGAACGGCTTTTAAATATTTAACATTATGGGCTCGGACGATTTGTATTCGTATTATACGTTGAAAATGTGAAAAGTGCCTTGAACATTTACGCAAAATGATGCGCGTTTTGATCGAGAGAAAATTATTATTATCGATGGCAACGTACGCGAACGCCGCGTCACATATCGGTCCGCACTACTAATTAACTGTTGCGTTTGGTTTCAATTAATTACAATGAATACCCTGCGGTAAAGTGATACCGGTTACACACGCCATGTCTATTGCGGGCGTTTTCAGCCAATCAGATAGAATTTTGACGAACAGCAAGTTTATGAAAAGCCCACCGCTTGTGACGTACTTTACTCGCGCAATCATATATGCAACGTCATTGTCGAGCGATTATATTCACATTTTGATTTTGAAAAGCATATGCGTTGAGCGGTACAATAATATACGTCATTTCTTTCTCGATGTAGAAAAAAAAATATGACTGAAGGGCTTTATTAAATTTGACACGACAATGATGGATTCCCCGATGCGCGTGCTTTTTGATCATTCGCGAGAAATTGCGCTTTTTGATCGTTGTAACACAATTATCCTAATATCACATTTTGAGAGAAGTTAATGTCGAACGAAACAACGGTATCAAGTTATATTGTTCTCAAAAAAAATTTCGAAAAATATTTTTAAAAAATTCAAAGTTTAATTCAGAGAAAACTTTAAAATTTAATTTAATAATCTGAAATTTATTTGAGATAAATTTATTTGAAATACAACAATATAGATGTATTATTCATCTAATTTTGACCATAATTAGCACTCCTCTTACTTAATTAATATGTGTCATTATAAGCGGTTGTGTCCTAATTTTAATATTGTTAATTAAAAAAAAAACAAAATTAATAGGAGTATAAAATGGAAATTTCTTCGGAAAACTTGCAACAAATATTGTTTATTACGATTAATATCATCACATACCCAGAGAAAAGGTTGCTTCGATTTAAAGAAATTTCGGTTAAATGAACAAATTTCTTTGATTTGCGAAAAAATTTCTTTGATTTAAAAAAATAATGTTTAAACCAAAGTAATTTTTTCATAAATCAAAGAAATTTTTTCACAAATCAAAGAAATTTTTTCATTTAACCGATATTTCTTTAAATCGAAGCAACTTTTCCTCTGGGTGCATGCTTCAATAGTTGAATTACTAAAACGCCCGTCACGGAATGAGGAAGATCAAACTTTGGATCCCGGTTGATATTTTTTGCTATAAATTTTTTAATATTTTTATTAGCATCAATAATATTAAATTATTCGTCAATTTAATTACGTCAGTTTCAGTTTAGACCTTTTCTATTTCTAATAATCAAATCAACCAGTAATCGGCGCAGTTTGCTTAAACTGGAAATTGTAAAATTCACACAAAGATATTATTAGGCACCAAGACCTGCCTTGACCGAATATGGCCTTCATTCACTTGTTTTGAACATTTCTCGATTGATCTTTACTCATTTATTTTGAACATTTCTTAATTGATTTTCTTCATTTAATATTATTAACTTATATAATCTAAAAGGGACGTTCTTTCTATACATATATATATTGATTATTACGATTAATATCACATATTTGTCACGGAATAAGGAAAATCCAAATTCGAGAAAAAATCATGACTAAAATAATATATTTTCCTTTAAATTCTTTACAATGTTTTAAATATTCTCATTAACATCAGTAACACTAAATTGCTTGTCAATTTAATTCGCGATATTACATTGTTAAATCTATAGTGTCAAATTTAACTTAATTTAAGTCACCACTGCTATTAAATTGACCCCATATAGTGTGAAATTTATCCATTGTTTTAGTATAAAATAACGATATATTAAATAGGAGCAATGGCGATTTAAATTAGATTAAATTTGACACTATAGATTCAACAGCGTACGCATTCCAATTTCATAGGACCGCACTTTAAAACCGGCAAATAATTGGTGTATCAAACAATTTGCTTGAACTGGTAATTGCAAAATTCGCACACAGATGTTATACAAACAATTCGTATTAAACCGATGAACATATTGTAAATTCGTTAAGAGGTAAAGGCCTACTTAATATATAATATTACTACTCTAGTTCTATTCATAATTGTGTTTTAATCGAAAAAGATTTCAGTGCGCGATTTGCAGAATTGGATGTGTATATATAAATTTGCTCTGAAATATTGAAAAGTGCTAAGGTCTTCCTCTTAATTTAAATATTATATTATTATGCACCAAGACTTACTTTGACATGGCCCGAACATGGCCTTTTTCGTATCCTTTTTTTAAATTTCGCCATACCGCGGTGTCCGCAAGGGCTTCCAGGTCACCCGGGGAATATCCGCCGCGTCATCACCGCAGCGCAGCGACTTGTTAAGGCCGCGCGGACAGCGGTTTAATGCGCAACGGCCACGTTTACGAGTGTAACGTGGCGTAATCGCACCTGCGACCGGGAGGGGCGGGATTTCTCTGCAACACCCCCGCGTCGTTTTGCGCGGTCGATAGACGCCCGCGGGGGCGTATACGACGCGTCGGCGATTACGTTCTCGTCCTCGGTTTGCCGGTCACCGCTTCCGGACGAGTTGTCTACCTAGTCGATGCGATTAGCACGATGGATTTCCTCGAATCGAGAATTCGCTTTTTATCCATTTATCCGGACGGAGAAACGCGATAATTTGACTGTAGAAGGACACCGCGCCGGGAAGATTGTCGTACAGATGTCGCGACGGGGGAAAATACCGCGTCGTAATTTCCCTGTCCCTTTTACGACGCCGCCGCGTCTTGTTGCGACGGACCTTTTACGACCGGCGACGGATAACGTTGGCTCGACGTTATTTCGCCTAGATAAGACGCGGATGAAACACAAATGAAATTCTAACGAGTCGGAATCGCGCCAGTGCTCTCTCTTACAGCAGCACGTTTTCGAGACAAAGTTGGTTTCTTTTATTCTCCTCGCTCCGTACAATTATGATCATTTATATTTTATTTTCCGTTTTCTTCATACAAGAGAGGATTTCGTGCTCTTAGTGCATTGTGTATCCGCTTGTCGCATAACTTTCGCAGTAGATTGTTTCCCAGAAGCATGGAATCTTCTAATTAATCTTGCTCACGAATCATTTCTCATTCTTACATTTCCCTTTCACTCGCTTCATAAATTGTTCCTATCTTCCCGCGTTTTCTTCGTCGTCTTCTCGTACTTGTTGCAACGTAATTCCTGTTGCATCCGACTCTGTCATCCGCTAACGTTGTTACCCGCGCAATGGTTCGTCGCGCGAAAATAGAGCGAGGAAGAGAAGCGGAGGCTGTGTGACGAACTCGTTTAACTTTGTACGTACGAAGCATGAGATCGCGAACTTGATTCCCGAAGAAAGTTTCTTGCGCTTTGAGCCTGGTTCGTACACTGTCTGTATTCATTATATCTATCGAAGAGACTCGTTAAGATACTGACATGATGACACTACCGGTGTGAAAAATATTAGAATGACGCGGCCGATACGATCGCATTACGTCGCGGTTATTCCGTGTTGAAATTTTCTTCCGTGTTTTCAAGTGTCTTACGAAACCATTCTCATGATGATGCCATTCTCATGACAGCGCGACGGTTCCATTCCGGACGAATCCTCGACGAGATCAACGTTGGCTTCCGCGAAGCGACGTAAGACCCTGTTCTTTTTAGCTGAGCTTCTTGCACGGTTCATCTTTCTTTCTTTTTTTTTTTTTGCCAACGTGGAAAGAAAAGGTGGAAAAAGTTGAACTAAAAAGAACAAGAGTCTGTCGAAAATTTCGTTTTACATTCGTAACGTGGGAAGACTCGGGAGTATTAGGGAGTTTTTGCAATAACGTGAATTCAGATACGGTGAACGCTAAAGCCGTGTTATCCTTTTCTTAATTAGTTGTTAAGAAGAAGATAACCTGACCTTAACGTTCACCGTATCTGGATAAACGGTATTGCAAAAACTCCCTATTATGTAATCGCTCGGAGCTTGAAATTATGTCTCTCTCTTGACAAGACTTTGCCGTCCTGTTTTCAGCACACTCGTTCGATAACGTGTAATATGGCGGATACTTGAAAGCGGATGAGATTGGTATTACAGAGAATTACCGTGCAGGAGTCTTCTGAAAGCCCGTAAGTTTCGAGAACTCTTGTGAGGACTATTAGTTTCACGTGATTGCGATCGAAAACATATGAACGAGTTCCAACGCGATTATCCAACGACCGGCTTAGTTCGTTGTATCTCTGCCAGGATGTAAATTCGGAATTTAATCGCAATTTCGCTTGGAGGGGAAGGGCACTGACTCGTTAACGGGATACCAATGTCGCGTTTCTCTGTTGAAGGCACGGGATATTCGTGCAAATTAGAAAATAACTATCTGGGATGTGAACGCGCAATTTGCCCATTTCGTCTATTTTACGCTCGCTCTGATGAATTTTCCATTATTCCAGTTGTTGGGGACGATGCTATTCGCTACCCCGTGTATCAGAGTTGTTCCACACGAGGCCCTTTTCCAGACGTTCGTCACGAACGAGATTAACTTCCGGTCGCGTCCGAACGCGCGGGACGGAACATTGGTGATTTCCTCTCTTTCGTTATGCAGACGACATTTGTGATGGCTGTGCTCGGTAGAGATTCAATTTCTTTAAGTATAAACCGTGATGTAATTATCCATGCGATCTTTTTTGATCTTTTATATACTTATATAGTCTTTGCCAATTTACTTCGAGATAACAAAGTTAACTAACGATCCGGTTACTGTATAATCCACCGAATGACCTTTCGCAAGTTTTACGGTTTATAAGGATTAAATGGTCGTTTTTGTCTTCATAACAACTCCGAAGTTTACCGCAATGCGCTGTCGATTAAATCCTTTCGCAAAGAACGCGTCGCGAAGTCGTAACGTGCCGTTAATAGGGAATTAATCGCTCGTTTCGCTTTCGGATCATCTTAATACGCCTCGGCAACGAACGTTAAATATTCCTTCTCTCTGAAATATTCCTTCTCATTTTTAAAATTATACTTCTATAATGTTCTATAATCAGAAGACAAGGCAGTGTCTCGCGCTATAATATACACAGTAAAAAACATTTTGTATTTATGTTAGATCCGAGAGTTAATTTGACATAATGTGATTGCGTTTATTCGAATATTTTTTGTTAAATTGATATTCAACATTTCTTGGAGTTAAAATAACACAATTTATAAGTAAGCGAACAGATAACCCACATAAAAATAATATATGTATTTAAAAATGCAAATTTTTTAAAATAATGAATAAAATATGTTAATTTAACATACTATAAATGTTAATTTTCATGAAGAAATATGATTGTTTATAAATTGCGTCACTTTTTCGTGTTAATTTTTTACATAATGTTTATGTTTCTTTTTAACATATTCATCTTGTGACAAATTAACACAAAGATTTGAGTGAATCGTTTAGGACACGAAAAACGAGTTAAATTTAACACAAATTTTCCATACATACGTTGCGTATTACGTAATTATATTGTATATAAATGTAATTACATTACTTATAATTAATTAATTATTTTAATTATATCACAACTGTATTTGTGCTATTATTTTTCACACTGTTACATATCAAGGGAGCAATGATAATCCTAATGAATTAAAATATTTTATTTTTAATTTTTATATTTTTATCAAAGTATAAATCAATTCACTTTGTGTGGTTAATTTTATATAATAGATAATAAATTAAATGTTAGTCATATTTAATACAGTTTCTTTTTAGTTAAATTGTTTACCTCCATTGTTTTAGTTAAATTAACGAGTGACAGTTTAAGAAATATAAATTAAAAGTAACTTAAAGTGAGTTAATATTTGACGTTATAAATTTAACAGTGCAGGGATTATAAAATAATACATATAATGTTACTCGTTTATTACTTTAATTATTATTACTTTATTTACTTCGTTTTCATATTCGTCCACTATGAAAAAAGAGTCTGATTGCATTAACTGAAATTTTAATTGAAAATGGACAAATTATAATTTTCTGGTTGAATCTATTTTATAATTCTATAGTTTAGGATAACCCAGAGTTTTAATTGATATGATCAGAATCTTCTAGTTACTTCGATTTTCAAGAAGGAATTTTTCTCAGTTGTCGATTCCTGGAATTAGACGAGCGTACGTTGACTCGGATAAGCAGTACGTGCGAACAGTTTTCCAGCGCAGCGCCATACCGAGGAAAGTAAAACGCAGTGAAAGGCGAAGCGAAGGCGATCCTTGGAGCAATTCCGCACGGCGGTTGAGGCGATATCGTAGCCGAAGGATCGTTAGCTAGTGTTGGCTGTAAAACGGCGCTCCGCGGCGCGTTACTTGTGCCTCGGTGAATAGCTGTCGTAAAATCCCAGGGGCTGATGCAGTTTCACCAATAATAGCCGGAAACTTCGCGGAGCATCTTCGTCTCTCGATTATTATCGTGTGTCCGACGGTATTCTTGCCGTTGTTCCCGCAAACTTGTCGGCGTTATCGCTCGGGGGGGTTTACGCGCGCACCTGCTACGTCGGCGTGTATCTCGGAGCGTGGTTCATGCATGTTGTAACGGAGGTTGCATCGTCGATGCGGTTTACATTCACAGTTCGACGCTACGGATAGCTTATGAATAGTGAACGCGTGCAGTCATCGTCGCTACCCTGCTCCGTGAATTTGTGGACCGGCGAATTAAAATATAATAATGTACCGTCGACGAAACGGTGCTCGATGCTGTTTTAATTATTTGGAAATATTGCTGAGAAGAACGACGAGATTTATGTGATTTGCTGTTAATTGTATTAACTCGTCGATCTCATTTGCAGAGGCGAAACGTTTTAATAAATAAAACGATATCTTTGGAATATTAAGTTCTCTTTTCCCGAGCTCGCACTATGTAAATGCGCATATGTAAAGGTTTCTAAATTAGTGCCGTTTCTTGTCGCATCTACATTTACGGCGACATATCGGACGACATCGCCGGCAATCCGAGCGATTCGTCTCTATCGACATTTTAAAAAGAATATCGGCGGCTCGAGACTTCGTATAGTGAGGTCAATCGCTATACTTCTTCGGCAGGTAGCTTTATTATCCTGCAGGGCATAAATTTAGTTTCCGTTAGGACGGAGGGCGAGAAGGAGAGGGGTACCTGTTCGGTCACGTGTGTACCGCTTTCAGTGGCAGGTGAAATATCGCTACTGGCGAAACTATCGGGCGAGAAAGAATGACTTTCGAAGGAGGTAGTTTCTCGAAAAAACTGGACTGGTTTCGGTTTAGCGTGACATACGGGATGAAGCCGATTTTCAACCAAGTGCATGTACAAGCACGTGGAACGGAATACCAACTGGTTTTCTGGTTTTAATTATCGGAAATCGATCCAAAATGTAACTACTGTTTTACGTCGGTTTTGAAGAGATTGGCTCTGCCCCTCATATCGGGATAGATCTTTTTATAATTGAAAGTTGCATAATTAATAATTAAAAAAATAGTAATTTAAATAATAATTTAACGGATTATGCACCTCACTAGTTTTTCGATCACCTCTGTTTGAGATATCCTCCAAACGATATCTATTATTCTCTTAAAGTATTCCTGAACCTGTCAGAACATAATCTTATTGCACAAAACCGTGATGTATCATATTCGTATGGCAGAGAAAATTCCTGCTGTCACGTCAACTTGCGTTTCTTCTCAGAACTTCTTTCTCAGAATTTCGATTCTATTTTTGACCCAATAGCCGGCCCCAGATCCTCCTGTCTTCTCACCAACGTCGTAATGTCAAAATTAATACTCGCCCCGATATTCCAATATCGATCATGCTCCATCACGTGATCTGATCGGTGCATTGCTTGATTAGCGAATTAGTAGTGACCTAAGAGAGAGAGAGAGAGAGGAGAGGAGAGGAGAGGAGAGGAGAGGAGAGGAG
>NW_017297113.1:1130054-1233757 GCF_001594075.2 Trachymyrmex cornetzi
CCCTACCTGAGTCCTCATGCCACCATCGATCAGCTGATCGTGCTCTCCGAGGCAGAACGCCGCAGATACCAGAAAAAGATAATTTATATGCCCAGGGTCGTGGTTGCCACATAGAACCGGCGGTTTTGGCTTTCGAGAAGATTACAGCGGCGTGGCCGGTTCCACCTCCCTGTTGTTCTCAATGTGATATACATATCGAAAGTTTTTGGAGAACGCGACCTTTCGGAATATGTGCCTCTTGTTGCGATACGAAGTTTCCAGCCGGTTTGTGATCGCGTTCAATTTTTAATTGGTCGCTCACCTTACTCACCTGGGTGTTATTCGATATAACTAAAAAAAAGAGTTGTACATTGTTACGGAATTTTAAATTTGATTCTCTTCGTTACGGCGACGTGAGTTTAAGTTACTTTAGGTTTCAATCTATTAAACTTTGTTAGCTATCGAGATGTTTTTGTGCAACTACGAGGTCTTTGTTTTCTGTCGCGGAAGCGCTTTGGATCAATACAAACGTATAGTCGTAACACAGAATATTTTCAACATATATACCCGATGTTTAAGTTACAATAAAAAAAATAATAATAGCTCGAAGATAAATGAGATTTCGTGTTTCATCTTTTACATTCATTATACTCGCGAGAAAAATATTCATCTTCGGGAGTGAAGGAAAAAATTTCCTATTGAAGAGATAGAAACACGAATAGAAACCGCGTCAACATGAAACAAATAACAAAAGCATCAAGAATACATTATTTGTGACAACGTGCTGGTTCTCTCCTTTCAGACGCGATGTTTTTGTTCCACAGTAATTAATAGCTTAACGAAGGGCTTTCTATGAAAGCTTTCGTGCCTCCTCCGAGCGTGTAATTTTTTTATTTACACTAGCTCATATTTTTTATTCGCTTTACTGCAATTATTTTTCTAATTTTTACATCATTACTACGGCTAGCTATCAATTGCTTTTGACGTTAAACATCAGAAAAATTACGTGTCATCTTTGGTATCCGCAACAAATAGAAGGTCATCGCGAGTGACGCGGAAAACCCACCACGCGAAGTAAGATAATTAATAATGTGCACACGGCAAAATAATATAAACGGCTAACATTCTCTTCTTAATCTTGTTACCATCCTTAACCAAACTTACGACACACTTAATGACTTTGGAAAAATGCGCTTGTAAAATTTTACAATGCATGATGGGCGAGTAACATTTACATGAAATTAGCACATTTACGTGATGAAAAGAATTAGCATACATATAGACTAAGAACATATCGAAATGCGTTGAATTCTAGTCGACTTTCTGTCTGGGAATATTCGCTCGCGAGATATTAACCTTTTCTCACCGCACAGTCGTGCATACCTGACCTAACATTTCCGACTCCTCTTATGGTTTAACGGCTATAATATGACACAAGCCAAGCGTAAAGGGTTGAGATTGTAAAGAAAAAAATCGAGGTTTTGCCGATGCGATTAATGTGGAACGCAAAATCGAAATGCCTTGACGGTAATGCCTTGTCGCATTGGCGACGCTCCGGGAAGTCCTTCATTTTCTCCTTTATTTTATTTTTGCGCAAGAAATCTTTTCCGAAGATACGCGCTGCGCGCACACGGCATGCGATCGCGCGCGAAGCCGCGTTGTGCAACGCAATTATTACTGCAGCCTCGTCAGGTGGGAGTGACGCAACTATATAAATAGCCACCGGTTAGTGTTCGCTGCACACGTGCAAAATTTTGTCATTCCGTAAAAAAAAAAGAGCCCAAGCTCGCTCGCTTGTATATTCGCCGGCCGGCAAAGCGCAACCTGAAACCGGACTTTTTTACGTAATCACGTCACGTCCTTGGCAAGGCAGGAATTTTGTTTGTCCTTCGAATTTTCATTAAAAAGGTCGCTTTTCTATTAACCCAGGCGTGTCCTACCTGGGCCATGACAAACTCGTGACCTTTCACGGAGAGAGACTATGAACAATTCTTGCGCCTTCCGCGTATATCGATTATGCGGTCGACGTGTGAAGCCAAATAAATGCACCGAGCAGGAAATGAAATAGTCAGAAACGTCGGCACGATTCCCCGATTAATTCTCCATCAATCACAGTGAAGCGAAATGGCCCCGCAAATTTTGTTCCTGTATAAGAAGCTTTGACATGCAATGCGTTGGATGTTATTTTAAGAACACGCGCTTTACTCCGAAACCACACAGGGTGCCGCTGAAATAAACAGACGGTTTAACGTACGATTTTTCTCGAGCGAAAATTCTCAGCGCTATTAACATCGAACGTAGTGGATCCGACGACAAAATTGTCTGCTATATCTAAATTGAATCTCGGAGTTCTGTGTTTATCCAGCTTGGTCCATTCCACTTTTAGTACGGCGCGACTGAAATTGCCTGAAAAAGATCTCGCGAGAGTGGAACCTTTTAACTAAGGTTTAACGTTTAGAGCGCTTTCCCAAGGGTAGACAGACATTTGCCTAGGAGACAATGACCCCAAGGTATCCAAGAAGTAGACGAAACTTTTATCCGATCGATTGGGAGCTTGTCGACTTTTATCCCCGATCTTATTACCATCAAGGAAGAGTCGGATTCAACGTAAATTAAACTTTCTGTTTCTAATTGACAATTACACCTCGGGCTACGTACTTTCTCCATCCTCTTCTCGTTTCCGTCTGGAGTCCACCCCGGGGTTTGTCCTTCAAGCCAGACGGTCGTAAACCTCGATTCCCCGAAACGTAGTAGGGTCTCCCTTCTTTCTGACATGCGTCTGGGTCGAGCTTCAAGTTTCCTCGTCTAGCTTTTCGCAATTGCCCTTTCGCTTTCTCTTCGCAGACGATACCCCACTCTCTCGCTGTCGCCCATCGTCAGCAGACGCCGTTGGTTGGGAGCAACAGGCCCTCTTATCGACCCTGTTTTGTGCGTACGTCTCGTCCTTTCCACCCTCTATTTTTTCAAGGAATGGAAAAGGCGAACAAAATCAATGGTTATTCTTCCGTGGTTGGTATTACTATTATTATTTTCAGCTTTTTACTCAAATTTAATTTATTATTTGTTAAGTGCATTAATATGAACGTTGTTTACTTTGAAAATAAATATAGAAATGGATTAATTTGCATTTTGACACACATTAAAGTTAAAAATAACAAAACGTTATTTAACTTAAAAGATTGTATTATCATTGTTTCTTTAATATCTAACAGGGTATATAGAAAATATTAAAAATAACTTAAAACTATAGGTATAATTTAACATTATAAATTTAACAACGTACACGATATTATAAGAAAAAATGAATATTTGCTAAAGATTAATTAATGTAAGATAAGATACTCTTTTATATCGAGCATTCTCTTGGCATACGACAGCCACCGCTTCTAATTCTCCGTTTTCCTCTCAGTCGGAAATCTGGCGATGAAATCGGGCGAGTTCACAATCGCGTTCTGTGTTGAGTCTAGCAAACCGCAGACAAGCAGAGGAAATTAAGCGTAGTCCAACAAAGAAACGCACCGGATATTAACTACTAGGCGTTCTCAAACGGGTAAGAGGAGCGGACGGATGGTAGCAACGAAAAAAAAACAGGATCTAATTCACTTGCAGTTGAATAAACAATGTAAATTCAGCCTTTCTTGTGAATTTTATTTTCCACCGTCGCGGCACGCATCCCATGTCTAAGCAGTCGTACTTTTTATCGCTTCTGCCTCACATAGTCCCAGCACTGCTCCGTTTCTCGCGCGCGAAAGCCAATTTAGAATTTTCCCAGCGAGATGTGCGCAAAAGCTTTCACGGCGCATACCTCGCGTAACAGTCGCTTCGTTTTATGCAAAATCGCTGACGACGGAAGTCGAGCGAAGTTAGTTTATGATCCGCGACTGCGTTATGAAATCTGTACTTACGAATTTAATATTGATACCTGTAATTATGTTTAATTTAAAAATTATAGATATAATTTATATTAAAAATATGATGTTTTATGCTTATATTTCAAGTTTGAGATAAGATATTTTCTAGGATACGCAAGATTATTCAGGTTTGCAAAATTTGACTTTTTGTGCTGTTTCGAAAAGAAGAGTAGTTTCCCATAATTTTTGATACGCTGAATCCAAATTCGTAAGTGAAACTATTTTATCACGTGATGCTTTTGAAAAAAATGAGGTTAAAGCACCTGAAAAACGCGTTTTTTTACTATTTTAGAAAATTCATTGGCAGATGAATCCGATGTGCGAAACATTTCGAAAAGAACTCAAATTAATGCTTGAACATTGTACTTTAAAACTATCGAATCTTTTACAGCCAGCATCGAACCTCTGTCTGGCGCACTTGTTTTTGTTTTTAGAGGTAAGTCTGTGGGTGTAGTCGCACAGTATGAAGTAAAACAACTGCCTCATATAGTCCCAGTGCGAAATACCATTGCAAATAGTAAAAGCTTTAAAAAATAATTTTTGAAACTGTTTTCTAAAAAAAACTGACTTTATAGTTCTATTTTACGAAAAGTATGCAAGTTGCATGTATTGTACAATTTTTTTACTAAATATGAAGTAACTGCAAATTTTAAATATGGGAAACTACAGGAGCAATCGATATATTTGACGCTATGCGATTACATCCATTTCTCGTTCGGCTGTAGAAGATTTGATATTTTTATACTAAAATACAATGCAAACGTAGTGAATTCAAGCATTCGCAAAAAATAGATTTGTTAAAATAACTAAAAATTTCACTGATTCAGCAAATTTAAAGCCGTAATATGTGAACAGCCTGCAGTTTTCTATGTTAAAGTAGCAAAGTTGTATATTATACAAGCTGAATAAAATCAGCGATTATAGGTAATCATATTTGTTATATAATAGCAGAACAAATTTATTGATACAGCAAGATAACTTTTTAACACAAGCAAGAAAATCAATCTAATATATAAATAAAAAATTTTAACAAAACATGCTAGCTAAGATGACGTGTACTTTTGTTGTTATTAGATGAAGGAAACTTGTTACATTAACAATTCTTATTGTAGTAAAGAATTAGCTAAATTAGCATACTGATAAATGTTTACAGACATTATTTCTTTATTAAATCTTCTTAGTTGTAGATGTTGAACTCGTCCAGCAAATTATAACTTTGCTAGAACCAGCCAGTCCACTTTTTTTCGTGATTAATTTAAGCTTTTTTGAAATCTCTCGCGCATCTGATTCATCAATTACGAATTGTCAAAAATTTTTCAAGCGTTTCAATCTCATTTTTTTCAAAAACCTGAGGTGATAGAACATTTTTACTTACGAATTCGGATTCAACGCATTAAAATATCTATAAGAAATTATTATTCTTTTTCAAACAACAAAAACGATATAAACCTGTATCGATTATTGCATCGTTTATCGTATTCTGCGATTAAATAATAATGTATTTAATGGTGTATTATATATATTTTCTAGCAAAATGAAACATTTTATTTGAAATAATACAAAAAGTTTGAAGGCAACTTAGAACCTGGATCAAAAATTATTTCAATAAAAAGTAGACATGTTTTTTTTAGAAAAGAATTAAGATAAAATGGGAAAATTTTTATTTAAACTATAAAAAACTCTATTGTTGAATATAAATATTGACCTTACTGTACTGTTTTATATGTGTATAACATTTATTTTTATACGGAAAGTATAAATTCTAGTCACCTTTGTAAAGACTACACACCTGATATTCTTTTTCTTAACAGTTATTTAAAAAACTATAACGAAATATCATATTTTAGATATTTTTCTAAATCGCTTGTGTTTTCAAGGAATATACTTGTTTGGAAACATCTTATAAAGATTACTGCTGTTTGCCAAAGCAAACTGCTCAAAAGCCTCTTGTCGATCGATCGCTGTGCGTAAACTATTCCTCGTTTCAACTCACATTTTCCCATTTTATTCCCAGATAGTTCGCGTAGTTGAATTTAGTACCTCTCGCTCCGCCCTAATCTTCCGCAGTTCACAATTGAGCTCAATGGAGATTTAAGTGCGGTCTGAATTAAAGTTAGGCATTACGGTAGAAATTCGCGAATCTTCTATTTTACGCGCGGTACTTTTATAACTTAAATTTTTCATTACAATACAGAATGGATTAGTCCATCCACCTTTTGTAGCATGAAAATGTATATATATGAACGAACGGTTTGCTTTTACTTCCAACGGATTCCAACTCAAAGGAATATTGTATTACAGTCTTGGCGTTTTACATTTACTTATTTTTTTTACCCGCGTTTAAGAAAAATTGCAAAAGAGATCAGTACTCTGAATTATTTTGTTCTGGAGTGTGTATATAATTTTATGAACGCATCAGCGAGATTACTTTTCTTTGTAAGACCCTTCTAGGCTCGTCCTTACGTACGTTTAAGGCTGCCTTGTATTACTTTCTGAGATTTTCATTTCGTAGGTCGTCGACCTCGAGCGTGAAACGTTGCGAGATATTTACGATCGTAATTATCGCCGTCTCGTGTCTTTCCTGTGGAAATCCATCACGGAAAACCACGATCTGCTAATCTGTGATGGCGCAATCGCTTATCGCTTTATCCTGCAATATTATCGCGAACGTTTCGGGAGCGGCCCGGCCACGGCCCGTCTCTCACTGCCGAGCTCACGAAATTCTTAGGTGAGGTCGATCGAAATCACCTCCGCGATGTATAGTCCAAACTTTGTTCGAGTTTACTTTAGGATCGATTAATGCAGTCATGTTGATACGATACTAGCATAGTACTCGACTTCATGTACACATGGTGTCCAAAAAAACGCGACGCTGAGATCCTCTAGTAGGAGATTGAACACCATGTGTTTAGTTCGCTATATTTTTCAAGATAGCTTAAGATAGAATGAGATCGTTTCTGCATAAGATAGACAGAGATACCCACGTATCTTATTCTACCTAATGCT
Source organism: Trachymyrmex cornetzi (assembly GCF_001594075.2). Lineage (NCBI taxonomy): Eukaryota > Metazoa > Arthropoda > Insecta > Hymenoptera > Formicidae > Trachymyrmex > Trachymyrmex cornetzi. The sequence continues at coordinate 1,136,951 of NW_017297113.1, forward strand.
TTACTTCATTCTATCTTAAGCTGAAAATTTTGAAAACTATGGCGGACTAATCAGAAGTTGTCTAAACGATGTCCAATCTCTTATTTAAGAATTTCTACATCGATCAAATCGGCGCGATTGAAGAACCGCCATCTTTCGTGAAGAAACAAATGGAAAATGCGAAATAAAATTTGTTTACTGAAGATTCTGTTTTTGGAAAAGGCAACCTCGCAAAAGTCGATGTGGTACACGTGTGTGAATCTGGATTCTGTTCTTTCGAAATATATTTCAATGATTCTATCGAGATACATCCCGTATGTGCTTATATACATGGAAGGTACCCTTACGACTCTCTGGCTCTTCGTGTTCGGCTTCCAAGTGCATTATCAGGTACTTTGTAGTTTCGGGAGAGAAAGCGGGTCGACCGCGATATTTCGTGGGTATCATGCGAAAAAATATACTCGACGCGAGTCTCGCGCGAGTCGGAGACATTCTTTCACGCCACCTTAAAACTCGTTGCTTTACTCTTCGAGATGCATTGTCGTGCCGACGATAAAAAAAAAACGAAAGCGGAGACCGGGAATGTGAGGTGTTAGAAACGTTGCATCGCGAATTATGTACCTGTAGCTGTAGCACGCGAAAACGAGGAAAGAGGAAGAATTAAACACGTACATCACGAGCTCTTAAATCCGTTTCAGCGGATAATTGTTTCTCGGATATAAAAAAACTAATATGATAACGGTGCGTTTTTTGCAACACTTTGAAATTCATAAAACAGTCTCTTTAAATCATGGACTAAACCGCTAAACCTAGAAACTTTACGTCACGTGCGAATGAACAGTTCGAAAAACAATTTGCGATACGAGTGAGGCCGTACGCCGAAAGTTTTTAATTAGTACAAACCGCCGCAGGTTTAATTACTGAATGTGCGCAATGGTAGTACTTAAGTATGCTACTTTATGGAACGGAACAATAAACCTGCTAAATTACAGCGGCAAACGTAGGAAAGTAGTAACAGCTATTAAAACTTCAGTCAGACGATGCATAATGAAGTTCCCGAAGCTGTGAAACTTGCGAGGCTTAACTACGATTGCTACGCGGTAGGGCTTATATTGTTTCAATAACTATTAGTGTTTTCTCGACGTTAAAGAGCTCGCTACGATTACAGCAAAATGGAATCGGATTGCAGCGGGATAAAGAAAGCTCGCCCACAGTAGTATCTATATATCGAGAAAATTAATCCGTCCAGCGGAATAATGGAAATCTCGTGAACGTGGAGGTTTAAAGCGACACGTGAAATTGTTTCCATTTGAATGATTCTGCCATCATTACTGCATCGAGGAGCGAATCTCTTCTCGGATTCGGTTTCGAGTAGTGCGAAAGGGAGAGACCTGTCGACAATGGACAAAATAAAATTTACTCTCTCGCGTTAAAGGCAGAAAGAGAGAGAACGAGAACAATAAGTCACGGACGTCGCGTTCGCGAGCCTGTTATTCGCGAAAACGAGGACAGGGTGAAAAAAAATTCCCCAACGACTGCAATTGCGCGCCGTGGAGACGTGACTAATACACAACGTGAAGATGTGGAGAATATGATGCGTGCCTGCGCGTAATTCTTCTTCCTGTCTGCGGGGTGAATATGCGGAGCGCGGGGCAAGATAATAACCACGAAGAACGATACGCTCGTCCAGACTCACATAATTTTCCGTTATAATTAAACGTTCATTACGCCTAATGACGGGCACGACAGCGGTTTCCAGGTTGCTTAAAAATACGACGTTCGGTGCCTTGATTCCCTTCTGCGAACACGAACGATGCAACTAGTTTCGCAAAGGCGCACAACGCTATCTTTTTTCTATTTTTTTTTTTTTTTTAAATACTGCAGTCCTGAAGGAAGGAGATACCGCATAATTCACGTCGAGGGCATACGCGAAGTGGCCCAATTAGTATATATACGTTCGTACAGTTTTCTAGCGCTCGTGAAACGCTCGTCGTTCGACAAATGCAGTCGATATCCTCGAAAAATATAGACGAGGGTACTCGTGACTGGAACACGTGGTAAACTGGTATTACGAAAGTTTTTAATTGCCGGCATCTTCAACTTTTTCCTCCCCTTTTCTATTTTTTTCCCCTTTTTCTGTCGCACCGTTTGCCGTTCGCCGCCAATCTCCGACTTTCGCATATTCACCACGGAGATCCACCATCCACCCTCTCTCTTCCCCTCCGCCCTCTCCTCCTTCGTCTTTTTATCTGAATAAAAATGTCAGCATCTCTCGTTTCGCTCACTGAAACGTGTTCCCGTGCGTGCAAACCGCCACTTTGCACCAGTACGGGGAAATTAATTAAAGCGTCTCGTTCCCCTGTGTATCTGCGGGATGAGAAGGTGCCGGAGGGAAACAAATGAGGAGAGCGTAGCGCTTGAGATGAGCTGCGTACCTGAGAAGAGAGGCTGCATGGAATTTAACATTGAGCTTACACAGTTAAGCTTCCGGCGTTTCCGTTAATAGATTCCTTTCTACGCCCTCTTTTCTTTTTTATTCGACAAAAGTTCGACGAGCGAGCAATCGCGGATTTGGGAGCGATTTCGGCATCCCCCGTTTCCCTCCTGTTCGCAGGAGCACCAACCGGGTGATTGATCGTCGTAACTAACTTCGGAGGTATTGAATTAAATACATATTACTTGACCGCAGAACTTCGGTCGATCCCGGTAACGTCCGATACAGGAACAAGAGCTCCCGACCTTTCCCGCCGTCCTCGTTATTCTGAGTGCACGGCGGTTAACGTCGGTGCATACCTACTGACGACGTTAATTAATGCACCGGCGTTTCACTCCTGGTACATCCATGGGAGCGAACCGTCGACGTTGAGTGCACACCGATGCATCGTAGCCCGTCACGTTACAAGTAGTAGCGCTATCGGGAGGGTTGAAACGCACCCTTCACCCCGATTGCTTATATAGACACGACGTCGATAGATGGGCACGAGATTCCCGAGGGATCTCTTAACTGTAATGTGGAAAAGAATTATTTATATGATATGAATATTGTTATACGGTATTAAGGGGGAAAAATGGCGATATTAATTACTTGAGAATTAAGGTTAATTAGGTACTATTAATTATATTGTACAATTAATTTCAATAGCGTTAGTTAATCATGAAATTTACCCGAGATCCCCACGAAAGTAAAGTAATTATTAGGTCCCGTGAACAATTTCGTAAGTTTATATTATAATAACGGTGCAAGTTGTGGGCGTTCTTTATCCATAAAAGAATTCTATTTATGCTTTTATTCCGTACTCCCGGCTTTTCATTCGTCGTACAAGCGTGCCTTGTCCTATTGCTCTTGGGAGAGCAAGATCGAGCGGCGAGGCAGCGCCGCATAGCGAATGCGAGAAATACATTCTACGCGGAATGGAAAGTCGAGGAAATGTGAAGGGACGCCGTTGCCGCGGCGAGTTTTGTTAAAAATAAGAGCTCAAGGGACATGCAGAAATGGGAAATTATTCCGACGTCGACGTGATATTTCAGCAGCTGATGCAGGGAGAGACGTTACGAATATGCATCTCCGGATATTGCGCGATATTATATTTATTTCTAAATGCACTTTATGAGTCCCACGCTCGTCGAACGAGATATTAGTACGGGTGACGAAGCATAATTTATTGCGAAAATGTTTCTTAGCGTCTAATAAAAATATCCTGAGCTTCTTGCATCTGAATTATTGCTCGACATTTCAACCGCATATAGGAATATCCTTCTACTTACGATTACTTTGACTTACGGATTTTCACACTTACCTGCACTAATATACGCTAGAAGAAGATGAAACATAAATTAAACCAGGATGAAAATTAATCTACATTAGAAACGGGCATTAATCTTGGGTCATTCGTGTTCTGCGCATTTCTTTTCTTTGAAATATTAAGAGCCAATTTATTATAACATTTATATATACATATAATACAATTTTTTTAAATACACAATCTTACAAATATTTTCTCAAGATGTTAAAGTATATGTAAGAACCATAATAATTTTTGTATACAGTAAAGGTGATGAAAACTACTATGGGAACTCGTATGTAATAAAGGACTAAAAAATCATGTGTCCTAACAAAGGACTGTGTTATATTGCAAATATGATAACATTATCGGCCGAAAGATCATGTTTGAAATAGACATTCTAGATAGTCAAATCTTGGGATCCTATGGATTCTGTACCTGATTTGAGCCGAAACATATTTGGCCATTTTAACTTGAACATAAAATATTTCGAGAACAGTGCATTTTTCAAAAAAATGTTTCAGGTAAAAATTGTGAAATTTGAAGAGGACCATCAGATGAGCTATTTAGATTTTGGATCCAGGGTCTTATCGAACTCAAGTAGGCGAATAAATCTCTGGGCTCAAAATCCAAGTGGTTCATCTGATGATCCTCTTCGAATCCCACAACTTTTATTTGAAACATTTTTCTTAAGTTTTGACTATTTACAATATTTATTTCAAACTGATCTTTCGATTGGTAACGTTAGTTTTTTTATATCAATTTTGTAACGTAACACATTCTCTTGGAGTTAACTTATTTTTTTTACATAATCTTATTCAGAATGATTAATATAATACAAATATTATTACTAATAGAGAAAGAAAACCAATAGATTTAGTATTATACGATTACTGTTCGACTTACGACCGAAGTTTCAGAATGTAACCCTGTCATAAACAGGAATATCTATATTTTTTTCCGAATTACGGCTCAATATATTGAATATTAATTGTTTTCCACTTTAATCATTCAGCAATGAACGTCCATCTAGAGAACTGACTGTCCATTCAGTATTCTAGCTGCAAATCACGAGTGAACGTAGACCAAAATTAAGAGCACGCACCCTTGTCTCGCACGTGTCAAAACTACCATCTAAAAGTTCAAAAGGGTGCATAATTAATATTTTCTACGACGCTGCACCGCTTTAATTCGGCTTTTGGATACGCCACTGGTGTCTAAAACAGTGCTACGTGTACGAATCGTACGTGCCGCGGAATATACGTGATATTGGCACGCAAATCCAACCCCTCTTTACCATTTCCTTCTCTCTCTTCCCCCCTCTCTTTCTCTTCTCTTTCTCTTTCACTCCTTTCGTCTTTCTCACAGAGACGAGGGGCGTGCAAAGAGAGCTTGAGTGCAGAGACCGATCAAAAGGACATCGCGTGCCGCCCGCTCGTTCCGTTCTCCCCTCCAGCTCCGGTTCGTGCCATTTTTTCTCGTTATTCGCATTTCAATTAACCTTGTTGCTATTCCCGTCGGTTTTTTGTACGCTTGTGTCATCACGGCCAATGTTTGAGAACTACTTGTCGCCCCATATTGGGAGGGGGACCGTGTCATTTTTTTTTCCTCTCTCGACTAATTTACCCGTGCCGAAAAAAATTGTACGCCAATGTTCGTTTTCTTTTCTTACTATATTTTATTATGCATTGGAGGATACACGATATAGTTTCGAGAGAAGGGTGTGTTACTGATCAGAACGTTGCGTGTCGGGCATTCATTACGCCGCGTCACATCGCCCCTTTTTTCCATCCGTGTGTAATTTAATTAAAACCCGCGGTTACTCACCTGGCGTGTGTTTCGTATTTAAATTTCTCCGTACTAGTGCCTCTGAAATTTTTTATCCTATAACGATTTGTGCGTTGCACCCGTGCGAGAAAATGCTTCTTTCCTCTATCACCCCTCTTCGAAGGACAAACGATTTCTGCCGTAATAGTTCGTGCGGTTACAGTAAACTTTCTCACGTATCGCCAACTCGCATTGAAGTGGAAACATCTGATTGCGCGAAGACACGCGAAGTTTAACATCTTGTTCGATCCGGGGCGCGTACGAGCACCGATATGTGTTCACTGTTAGACCGAGATCAATAAACGTTTAAATATTGCCAGACAGTAATGCTAATTCTCTGTAAGAAGAAATAATTTTAGACGCAGGATTTTAGATATAAAGCATTAGATATATTGCTGGTAAAGAAATGTATACAGGTTTTTTTAGATATATCCAATTACTAATATTATTGTATTCTCATTAATACTGTATAGGAAATAGATAAAACTTGATAGAGTTTCAATAGCTCAATAGCTCTTTGAAGCTGTTCTCTGAAGCTTTAAGAATATCTATGTGTGTAATTGGCGTAGACACTTGTTCAGTCTAATATTAATAAATTATTATTAAAATATTAATAATTTATTATGAGTTAAAATATCGTTTAATCCATTTGTCTTGTTTTTTGTTTAACAAATGGGTTCAGATTTTGGGCATCTTTAGTGCGTGATAACTGCAAGTAAAGCGTTACATCTTGATTGGGATCCTAAGTTTTACTTCTCAGTTACTAGGCAGAATTTAATAATTACAGTTTAAAAAAAATGCATGAAGTTTCTAGGATAGACATTTCAAATTTCTAGAATACATTTAGGGGTAGACGGATTTATACATTGTATTTTAGCTTAATGTAAAACTGAAAAATTTTGTCTTTGCAAGAAATCTTCTATCCACAGAACATCTTTGAAAGAAGCAAGCGATTGAATAAATTAGATATGAAAATCCTATATCCTCTTTACTCTTCGCGTTCCATCTTGATGCAGCGCGACTATATATCGACGTACTTTATACAGCTGGCCGATTCTCCAAAAGCTACTCGACGAGAGGATCGTTCAGCTGTTTGTAAAATATTTATAATATCCGAGTATTATACTGCCAGCGCGTTTTGTTTGTGCATATTTTATGCGAGATATGGCTAAGCCAGGAATTGGCAAACGTTTCTAACAATATATTTGCAATATATTTGCGAATGCTTCCTTAATCAATAATTCGAAGCCACATCCTCGATTCTACGTGAATGCTAACCCAATGCTATGCTTTTAAATATATATATACATATGTATTTCTGAAGAAATCCCATTAGGGACCGGGACATATGCATCCGTGTCCGTAGTTTCATGACTGATCGCGATTTAACTTATTGATCATGTTGAGAAAGTTTCCGTCGTTCTATATCCGTATATATAGCACAACATGTCAACTCGATTTGAATTCCGTATTCCCGTTTCCTCCTCGCGGCGTACTCCGCTAATCGTGAAGCGCAGTGATTATGTCGCTTTGCGGTGTTTAGTTTACCACTTCGTGAGAGCGCATCTCCGCGAATTCAATGCGCACCGAAACTTCGCAATTTGTGCGAAGCGACGCGTCCCCGCGACGACGTCAGCACCCAGTTTTCATCGGCGAAGTTTCACTGAAAGTCCCCGTTTGCGGTAAAAATAAATTAGCACTGACTTGCAAATTGCGTTTCGTCAGCAAATACGATGGAACGGCGAAGACAGAGGAGGACGATGCGCGAGGTACCAACCTTTCTTTTTTTTTTACTTCTCTCAACACAGCCATACTTTTCGTATTGATAAAACAGTTTTATGCTCGGGATGACGGTAGCCATTCGCAAAAGGTCACACTGTCCTGAAGACTTATATCGCGGGTAAATAGTGTCCGCGTACCTTACAGTAAACGACGTTACTTTGTCAGTCTCACTTGTGTGAACTAGTTCAACGCCATTTCCGGAAATGTTGAAAGAAGATGTTTGCTTTGGAAGCCAATCAAGGTTGATTAAATACTGTCAAAATATAAGATGACGTTATTATCCTCATGAAATTAATATGTTTTTTATTTTAACGTCGTGTTTCACAAAAATCTGTTTTAAATAGTTTCCTATACAGTAAAAAACATTTTGTATTTGTGTTAGAAACGGCCCACTTAAGTCTTTGTTAAAATTTTGTGTTGAATTTTTAATACATAAGAGTGTTAATTTAATACAATGTGATTATGTTACTTGAATATTTTGTGTTAAATTGATATTTATAATATTTCTTAATGTTAAAATAACACAATTTATGAATAATGGATAAATAACAAAAACAACGTGATTTAAAACGTAAATTCTAATGGGACAAATAAATGAAATATATTAATTTAACATATTCTTAATGTTAATTTTAATGAAGAAATATGATTGCTTGACAAATAGTGGTTTTTTTGTGTTAAATTTTTACATAATATTTCTGTCACTTTCTAACGCATTCATCTTACGTTAAATTAACATAAAAACACGTGAAATGTGTTAAATTTAACAGAAATTTTCCAACTGCGTTGGCGAGAGATATTAATTAATATCTTGCAACGAAAGACTGTCTCGCTTTGTCAGGCGTTGAAGCGTTAATTTTGCGCATCAAAGACATTTTACATGACAAAATATCACGGTGATGATCAAAACTTGGGTGCATCTATGTACATCGTTTCGAGAAGGATAATGTGCGTTCGCGCTCGAGCGTTGCGCACTGTTCATGCAATTTTCGTTCGTATATGCTGCAGCTTTCAGACCGCAGCTTTCACAGTAAATTACACGGGCTTAATCAAACAGCAGTAGTTGGTCTTGGAAGATTGTAATCGCTGCGACGACAATTCGATGAACTACAACGAGGAGAGTGGTTGCGTGCCGCTAGACAAATTGCAAGTTCGTAGTTACAACGAAGGAATTTTCGCATAGCAATATAGCACACGTTTATAGTCCTCCCTTATTACAGAATAATTTATAGCGACGTTATATTTTAGCAATAAAGAGAAGTCCTACGATAGAATGGTCTTTACGTCGAAATTATGGCTCGTATTTCTGCTTCGCTTGTACATTGACGGCAATGTAATACAGGATTTCTTAGATCCAACGAATATGCGTTTATCCACGGGTTCTTTGATCAATTCGGAATTCTTTGATCAACGGAAATTAAATGAAGAATAAGGTATTTGTACTTGAAGTCTAGTAATCGTTCCGCTCGTCGACGTTTTCTTGTTATGGCGCATGCTAGTCAGCTCCAAATTGATCAAAGAATCCGTAGATGAAACGTAACACCCCGTGAATAATCGCCGTGAAAAGTTTTACCGGTCTAATCGTCTGGTAGCACGATGAAACGTGCGTCTATCGGGAGTTGAAGCTTTAACAAAGCTCTCGCTTTTCGCCTTTTCGCGCAGCGCCGGTGGTATTTAACTATTGGCTCGAGAGAAAGAGAAATAGGAAGAAAGAGAGTCGAGAAACATGCGGGCTTGGCGGAGAAAATAAGGTGGTGAGGCGAAAGGAGATGGAAAGGGGCGAGGCTCGGCTTCACGCCGCGTCCATTAGGAAATGAGGCATCCCGGGCTTAACGAAGTCGCGACTAACGCTTCCACAACACCTCCACCGCGTTTCCCACGCTCGCTTTACTTCGAATTACTCTCGGATTTGGATAAGGCAGGCGTGAAGACAACCGCATTACCGCGTCTTTTCTCCACGCGCCGTTTCTTGTTTAATCTTACGCTGCTGTACGCCCGGGAATATTTCCCTAATTGCTATTCTGCGAATTACACGCGCGTGGATATAAATTCGTTTCTACGATAACGTCCATCGTTGACACGCGATCGTGCCCTTCGACCTAGCATTTCATTTTAAGGCGTGTTTGGATTCTCTATCCGAGAGAAGAATGGCCCCTATGTCATATTTTATCTTTGTTTAAACGTCTCACTACGGGAACAACACACTGTTGGTATATTCGATCTAATTTATTTATAACTTTCATGAAAGAAACGCGCGGAACGTATTGTAAAAATTTTTTCTTTTTATTGAAATGTCAAACATTAAAGAACATATCGGTATCAGGCAAGTGTATGTACCTTTAATAATAATAAAAAAGTTGTAAGTATTGGAAAAAGTATTGGAAAGATATTAAAAAATCGGGTATAATGGGAAAAATATACTAAATTTTAATAAATATACGGAAGGATCAATTTTGCTGCAGTATCTAAAAAAATTTAGTTAGAAACAGATCTCAAAATAAATACAGGAGTAATGATGAGTAATGTTGTAAGAAGTTTTAAATAACATTCTACAACCAGCTTGAATATCCTGCATAATTATTTTAACGATTCATAAAATTATTTTCAAAATTGTATTTACTTAAACTTTTAGATATTTTAGCAAAATTTTTCTTTCCGTATATTTGTTCAAATAATACTAACTTCACAGTTAGGATAAATAAATATTTGCTAAATGTGGTAGTAAAAAGTGATAGCTGTATTAAATTAATTATTCTTGTTTTAAATAAATAAATATATATATATATGTTTGTATCTTAATAGTAAATATTCAGCTAATAGAGTTGTCTCTGGAAATTGGAGAAGTCAGAGAATTTTCTAGAAAATTAAAATTCTTGGCTTTAAAGAAGTTTCTACTATATGTACATCACACCAACATAGTTTAGAATTCTATCAACTTAACAATTAAAAATGCAAGCAGTGTCAACAACATTAATAATAATTTAAATTGCTATGTTAAATTGATTTCTTAACAAATATTTAATGATTTCCAAATTAGGTCGAAAATACAAAAAAAATTTAAATATTATTGAAGTCAGGAAAAATAATGAAATTTTGTTTGGAAATTAGGAAAAAGTTATGGAATTTTAGGATGAGGATTTTGTGACAACCCTGTAGTCCTATTCAAACAAATTTATTAAAATTTAGTTAAATTTATTAAAAAGCGTTATCGTAGAAACGAATTTTAATTTATTAAAATTTAGTTAAATTTAGTAAAATTTTTTCTCTCAATGTATACCATATCGAAAAGATGTTTGAGGCATTAGCATTCAGTGAATAACAAGAATAAAATGATACAAGGATACGGGTAGGAAATCCGAATATTGTACAGGTATCTCAATCGTGAATGCGCCACGCGTTTGTCTCCGTTTACGCATGCGATTCTTTCCCATTTACATAAATATTTCAGCTATTCGTAGCGGAGGAACGCTTGGCTTTTAACGCGATTCCCTTAGTCCTATATATTTTTCTTTGCACGGCGCAGTTCCGTGAACATTTTCTCATCGATATACCCTCGATATTAATATTTATACCCTATTAATATTATTGTTATGTACCTCGTATAGTGTTCGAGTTCCTTCGTGATAAAGATTAACGACTACCCGGTTATGATGCAACGCGTAGTAAATGATAAATTGTTGCCGCTGTCGGTGACTATTATTGCTACCGTTGCCGATGGGATGGTCGTTTTACTCGGGGCGACTATTAATTAACACAGCTCGATGATATCTGACAAACTTTTTTTTTTTCGTGCCGATGCAATCGAATAACCATTGAAATATTGGGCCTTCGAGCCCTTTTCATGCGACATTCCGTGGTCGCTGTAACAGCTAATATTTCTCTTTTCATCTCTCCATATCTATAATTAACGCGTAATTTTAATCGCTAATTTTTTGAAGCACTGAATCAATCAGCGACTATATGAGTTATTATCGTCAGAAATCGTTAAGCTAGTCATGCATACCTTGAAATATTCATGAAGGCAGTAACGGAGGACGCACTTACGCCGCTAATGAAATGATCCATTGCATTGCCGTGATAATCGACTTAATAATAATAATACTGTTCAATCATACCGGAGAGCGCCGGCCCCCAAGCTCATTTCCCAATTCCGTGTTCTTCATCATTGAATGCCGGAAATGTCAATCTGGGAATTATGCTATATATCGAAACACGATAATAAACGTATAAACACTAACGAACCAGCACTAAACGTTAAACACTCGATCAGCGATTGCAATTAAATATCGATAAAGCGGTATTTACTTAATTATTGAGACAAACTGTACTCTCGGTCAAGGAGGTAAAAAGAAAAATCTCTAATAAGGGGTGACGACTTCAGTCGAGGATTTGATGAAAGTAGAACGCGATTACATCGCTAAAAAAAAGCATTCATCATCTTTATTTGTTACATACAAAATCGCCATTATTTCTTCTGATTATCTATTAACTTTTTTTTGAATTCAATAATAAGATTTTATTCGGACCAACAGGAAATTAAATACTAAATATAAGCATATTCGGACCTATGACGGTCAAAGCTAGATCTTTTTTGCCTAAATAATTCACTGGGAATAATTCACAGGCCTGAATATGCTTATACTTAGTATTTTTTTGAATTTTTGAAGGATCTTCTGAAAATATAAGATTAAATAGATGACGTCTTGTATAACGAAACGTTTATCATTATATATATTTACGTATCTTTCATTTAACATGAGAGTAGTTAGTTATCTCATTTTTTTTATATAAGCGATTACTTGAGGTATTTTTACGTCCCAATTAAAATCATTATTATCGTTAACGTATTATTGATTGGTTTCGCTTTGTGTTACACTGAGAAAAAAATGTACTAAATTTTAATAAATATTTACTTGAATAATATTGTACTATAACATTCATTTAGGAAAAATAAATATTTGCTAAATAAAAAAAAAATAATTCATGATTTGGTCATCTAATTAATGGTTTTTGTACGAAATAAATATGTTTACCTTTAGTAGGTATTCAAAACTGACTATTTAAACAAATATTTATTAAATAATTGGCGTATTTTTCTCTCAGTGTAGTATTTGAGAATATTGTGAATTTAATCAGAACTTTCTGAAAAAAGTAAGGAGAAACCAAACAAATATTAAACGGAATAAGCACGTTAAGTACACTAAAAAAAAATTATTAAATCTTAATACATATTTCTTTAAATAGTATTAAGTAAATATTTATTTACAGTATATAAATATTTATTTAATAAAAAAAATGTGACACATAAACCAAATTAATGGTTTTTGTATTAAATAAATATATGTTTGCATTATTTAATATCTAGTATTTAGTAAATATTTACTTAGAATTATTCAAATAAATATTTATTAAAATTTAGTATTTTTTCAGTGTAACTTATATGTATATATAACAATATTTTTAAAAATAAAGATTTTAATTAAAATAAAGCTTTTTATTGCGAATTTTCGATGGAATTGCATATTTAAAGGTTCGTAAAAAATAATTATTAAAAAAGATAGAAAATATATTATACAATATTCATACAAAATAATATTTTACAATAATTCACATTTTTTCGCCGCTAGGATATAAATATATCCAGGTGACTATTCCCGCGCGGATTAACGTCATGCATGATAACATCGTTAATAGAGTCACGTCAGTTTTATTTCGAAAATATCACGCATTTCCATCTTGTAGACCGCACAACATGTAAGCTGATAAGCGTGACAATTTGGACGGTGAAACGGTGCAGCCGAACAATTCATGAAAAAATTCACGACATCAGCAGAACACAAAGTAAGACTCCCGTTAATGACTCGGAAGTGTATTACCTCGCTTGTCCGTCCAGCCGAGGGACGCGCGGATAAACGGATAAATTGAGTTTCAGCGGCGGTGTTGAAAATGTAAATCCTGAATGCAGGCGATCTGCTTTCTCAATTATATCGCCGGTGATGGATGAATCCCAATGGGTGTCCTGCTTTCCCGAAGAAAAGCGACGCTTCCGTCCCTTTTGTTGCGGTCGCTGTGCGCTTCCCGGGTTTTATTCATAAATACTGCATGACGAGATGTTTGCAGCGTCGGTCACTTTACCTCGGAAATCGTCTTCTTCATAAGATTTAAGTCGATAAATACAGCGACCATATAATATAATTCTCATTACATCATTATTATATAACTCGTGCTTCTTGTCAAGTTCATCTCAATTAGTTTTTCTATGTGATAAATATACTTTCGCAGTTAATCTCTCGAAATTTTCCCGAGAGCAAATTAATAGGTATTATATTTTCACGAGGGATCTAATTGTTAAAAGTGTGATGGAGAATTAGTGCACCACTCTACAGAACTAAGACCATAGTGGAAGGGAGGCTGTCGGGCAGTTACTCATTGTTCTTTTTTGTCTCGTACATATAGAAGAAACTTTTCAACCTATCATTATATGACTGTGTTCGCACATATATGTGCATATTATATATATACGTGAGACGCAGTCACGAAAATGGGATCTTTTGAGTCTTGTTTACTGCGTTTTCGGCTATTTTAAGGGAGACAAGCCGCGGCGCGGCCCAAGCCAATTCCGTAATCAAAGCGTGAAACACGAAAGACAAACCTACAAACAAACATAAATTACTCTCAGAAGTGTTCGCGTCTCGACGCGAGAGTCGGCGTGTTATTTTTTTGTGCACTTCGCGGGATACTTCGTGAATCGTTTAACCCTTAACTGGTGTCATGAAAAAATGTCACACTTCTAACGTCGTGGATCCCTTACTATTCAAAGGTTATTTTTCAAAGGTTAAAAAACTCTGATTAATCTTGAAAACACTTTTATTATATCTTTTTGATGTTCGGACCCTCATTTACCTGTTTTCAATTAAAACTAATATAATAATCAGCATTGTATTAATCCTCATTTAAAGTACCTACAGTTAATAAATTTTCTGCTAACAAGGAAACTCATGGAAGTGTCGCTCTCCAATTTTGATGAGCGCTTTGAATATTAAATTAATTAAATTAAATAAATTAATTAATATGTTATTTTTTAGAAAAAATGTAAGGAACACGTATTTTTTTATTAGGGCCTAATTGCACTTTTAGATGTTTGCTAACCTCTTTGAAGAAAATTAGTTATTTTTTAAAACAAATATTGTCGAAATTATAAGAGAGGTAGAAAAAATATTTGAAATAAAAGTTGAATGGTTTTAAAAACACTTAATAATTATAATTGAAAAACTTTTTTAATTTTTATTTTTTATAAATAAAATTTTTTTATTAAAACAATTTTTTTAATTACAATTATAAAGTACTTTTTAAATTATTCAACTTTTATTCAGAACATTTTATTCTATCCTCTTTTACAGTTTCGATAATGCTCGCTTCAAAAAAATTTTCTTCAAGGTATTATACACTCCCTAAAAGTGTGATTGGGCCCTTACAAAAAGATACTTGTTCCTTATTGTTGTCTAAAAAACAACATATTCAAAGCTCACTAAAATCTCAGGGAGCTACTTCCATGGGTTTTTTTCTTGTAAGTAAAATTTTTTTGTAAGCTAAATTTTCTTGTAAGTAAAATTTGATGTAGATCTAATGGATCCACGTCACCAGTTGAGTTAATCGTTCGCGATTTAAGAAAGGGACTGTGCCAAGAACGCGTAAGTCTACTCGTTCCTTTTCCATAGGGCATTTTCTCGGGCGTTATGGTGGAAGGATATCGTCAGGGTGGAGAGAAAGAGCTACCGCAATGCAGGCAAGGGCGTTGTCAGGGGCGACCCTAGTGACCCTAAAGCCTCATTCGCACCGAATGTGCCGCGATACGTTTGCGGAACAGCACCCGTGTGTCCGATCGGTCTTTCGATTTCGATTCGATATGTCGGCCATGCGGACCATAGTTCGTCCGACCGGTCGTTCAGATTTGTGCGCTCGTCATTTGTCGGCCGCACGCTGGTGTGATGTAAAACCGCTCTCGATTCACACATTCGTAGCAAATTTCGTAATAAGCCGCAGAATTTGATGGACCACGATGCCGCTAATACCACAGCAAAATATCCTTTTAATTTCCTGTGACCCGGTTTCACTAATGTAAAATTTACTTTAATCTCGATTAAACTAACTATTTATTAAACAAAATATCTTTTAAAATCGTAATGTGAATATACATTAATTAGGAAATAAAGACCCTAATAAATGGTCAAACTGGATCTTCAGTGTGAATTTATACCACCATATTCAATTCTGCAAACTGCGCGCTGAATTTAATTTTTAATCTTGAAACATAATTCTAACAGAACTGAAGTAATAATATTAATTTACAAGCAATTTAATAATATTGATGCTTATAAATAGCTTAATAATCTGATGCTGATAAGCATCCTAAAATTAGAAACGGATAGAGTAAATTAAATGAAAATCATGTAAAATTAATTGTTGTATAATCGGACCTGGGACGTCCAAATTTACGAAGGTTTGTTCGTGCAACTGTATCTTTTACATTCAAAATCATATGCTTTCTCTTTTTCCACTATTTGAATATGTATTATTTTTATCTCGTTTTAAACACAACCATTTTGGGGGACAAGTAAAACGGACTAAACGTCAATTAATATTAATGTCAATTAAAATTCAATGTATTTTTGAAACATTTAAGTCGCGATTTAATTCACGTATACATTTCCGTCCTATTTCAACATTGTTATTTTCTTTTTTTCCACCGACTCATATTTGCAATTTAGAATTGCAAAAGTTTTCTCTATAATCCAGATATCTCTCGGTGACAGGCTTACCGGTGGGTAATAGAACGCGCGACGTAATCCCGTTAATTCCTCGTTATGCAAATGGCAGGACACTCGATTGCGTAATTGTGTTGACCTTCAGTTGAACTGCATCTACATTTCCGGGGGAAATTTGGAGGCATGGATTCTAAAATTCCTCCACGTATACCATAAGTCTTTTAGTTTTAGCTGCACTTTCTGCAATTACCTTGAATCTTTTTGTTCCTCCTCCGTCCTTCCGTTCTTCTTTCAAGCTCGGAGTATTCGTCTTGTTTCGCTTTAAATGCAGGAAGCGTAAGAAAATGGAGCTGAAAAGAGCACACTTCACGTTCGTCGTTTAAGTTAATTAGGAAAACTAAATTATATATACGCTAAAACGAAAGCGCGAGACGGTTACTAATTCAGACGTTGCCTACCTACATCGATATTGCGTTTAGAGCAAATCTCGAGAAATCTGAAGCTCATATTATCGCAATATTCACGATATCGACCAAGATTTGATGTAAATATCTAATCGATTAATTGTGCTTCCATACGTCCCGCTTGTCCTTTCGCGAATCGATGTGTAAGGGGATAGTCATTAACCGATCGTGCATAGTGGTGTCGAATTATATCAAGCGCCAAATCAAGCTCGCCGGACTCGTGGGGGGAACTACTCTCTGTATTTACTCGTCCCATTAACGCCGAATTAGTATGTGGAACGTAAACGCGCGCGTAAAATAGAGACGAGTTAACCGAATTACCATAAATCGATGCCATGCCGTGCCTTTACCGCGTGCTCGCTCTTGCGCCTGCGGCAACATCAACGGCAACAACATCCGGATGCACAATGGTCGATGGTGCCTTGTCGGTGTCCATTGTATCCGCTGGACATCCCGCGATCCGTTAATTCATCGCAGATTTACTTTAGCCGTCTCGGTTTGCGCGATAGTTAGATAAAGACGGCCGATATTTAGAAAATTAAGGTCATGTCAACGTGTTATTTTAGTCAGGCTGGTATTACTAGAGGAGGCAGTGGAATAAATAACAATAGAAAATAATGAGATTTACTTATTTTCGTTACAGGTTGATTTGAAACCTTTGCGAGAGACGGCGGTGGCGGTTCCCGCGCCGAAAATTACCGAGAAGCGAAAAGCTGAAGATGCCGATGCCAGCAAGGATCTCAAGAAGGTAAATATATTCAGCTTGTTTACGCTGACTGTTTGAAGAACGATTTAATAAATTACAGCGCGACTGCGGTATTAAAGGTTGATTTTAAAATGAGGTCAGAATATCTGTGCTTCTAGGATGCTATCGAATTACGAGTTACTTCGGTATTCAGTATCTCCGAGCTTCACTGGCTTCTTCAGAAACTTCAATTAGCCGAGCAAGCTCGTTGTTTGTTGTTTTATGTTTTATCGCCGGACCCCGATTTTCGAAATTGCCAGGGCTTTCTACATCGACCATTTATGACGCATCACTATTTCTGTCGTTCCATATGTTTCCCGAATCGTATCGTTGCACCGTGTACGGTGTTATCGAGGATCACTGAGTGATTCTCGCATCGGTTAACGCCACGTTATGCGGCTGTGCTGTTAGTCAGGGGACCGGTATGGATGTCCATTTCCAAGCCCTCGTAACTCACCGAGGACCGACTGACATTGCGGGAGAGGGAACATCGCGGGTTAGAGTTAGGAGCAGATCACGTGTATCTATACCCATTGCACCATCTATTCGCTGTCGCGTATCTCTGTCGTCCTCGTCGATATTCGGCGCGTCGTGGCGTGAGGCACGGCCTCATTAGTCTACCCGCCCATTCGCTCCCTCATTAACGAAATAAACGCGGTCGAGAGGCGGCGAGTCCGGTTGGGCTTTGAGAAACCCGAGTTGTCGGTAGTCACTGTTGCAAGAAGCCACTGATGGCCTTTGGCATTTAGCTATACGCGGATTACAAGTCTGTTCTTCGATGTGGCGAGAGTTAATGACGTTGCCACAATAGTGTCGTGATAGAATAGTAAGTATAATATGGTATGTGAAAAGATATTGAAGAATGACATTTCTTTCATTATAATACTTATTGCGACAAATATTATTGCCAAAGGTTCTAAGTGAAGACACCCGCGCGAAATAAATACGAGAGATCCGAGTTTGAATGTCAACTGGGACAATATTTTAATAAATTAAATTATTTACAGTTCTTAAGGGGTGCTTAGATTAACATTAAATTATCAATATTCTTCTAAGATGCTTATCAGCATTAAAAATTATTAAATTTCAATTTAATATGATATTACTTTAGTTCTGTTCATAATTACGTTTCAAGACCGAAAACATTTTCGACGTGCTGTTTGCAGAATTAGATATATATATATATATATATAATTTCACTATGATGAAACATTTAAGCACTAAGAACTGCTTTGACAAGAAATAGATTTATTTCTCTTAATTGATAAAGAAGACCTATATTTTATTCTTATAGACTTATCTCCGTTGTATTTTTATTAGCTGTACGTAGATTACAAATTTGCTTTTCGATGCAGCGAAAGTTAATGACGTTGTCGTAACAGTCGCGATAGAGAATAGTATGTGATATAAGAAAAAAAACCTTCCTCACTTTATTCTTGTAGATTCATCTTCGTCGTAGAAAATCGCTAAGAAGATTGCACATTACGTAATCTTTTTTTTCATGAGAATTACTTCGTGGAACAGTCATCGTTACATTGCACCTAATATGCGTTAATAGTCTTAATAGCGCATTCGTTCGAATGATCTAGCGGAAAATGTCCAATCAACCGGCCATAATAACCAGAAACATCATGGATAAAAATAGTTAAATAAATATTTTATTCGATGCATCTCGCGAAACAGATACGCTGCGATTTATTCCCGCTCCGTGTCCTTCCCCCCATAA
Organism: Trachymyrmex cornetzi; assembly: GCF_001594075.2. Taxonomy (NCBI): domain Eukaryota; kingdom Metazoa; phylum Arthropoda; class Insecta; order Hymenoptera; family Formicidae; genus Trachymyrmex; species Trachymyrmex cornetzi. The sequence continues at coordinate 1,156,021 of NW_017297113.1, forward strand.
TTTGCCTGCGATTAACCCCTGTGATTACCAGGCTGTTTATTTTTTCTTACGCTCAAGCAGTAATAGTTTACAGTTTCGCTTCGAGTTAAGCTAAGATAGCTAGGAAATTAATTGCCCAAGGCAGGCGCTTAGGAGTCTCGGGCGAGTACTCTAGCCAAGCAATAGTTCGTTAATCCACCATTGATCTAAGTAAACCCAAAGCTCCGAAGACGTGTTTTAAACTCGCATTCGGTGCATTATTTTCTCCTCCATTTTAATACCCGAGTTTTTATTTGCTTGTTAACTATAGTTAGGCTTAACCTGATGTTAATATAAAAATTGTATTTTTCTATCTCTGGTTTATCATCACTAAATTGATGATTTGTAATGAATAACTTTTAGGCCCGATTTTTCATTATCCATTAAATGCCCGTTTCTACTAACATAGTTTTAATGTTAATCTCGGTTTAAAACTCGGTCACCAACTTTTCATCTTTTTCTAGTTCTAAAAATTTGAACCGAGATTAAAATTGGTAAAAACGGGCATAACTTGTGGTCTTTGGACTTTATCTCACTTGATAATGTAATAATTAAGTGTATTTTTCTAACTATGAGAGATTAATTACTGAAGATTTTATAATGGTAACTTTAAAAGTTATTCACTACAAAACTACCAGCTTAGTAATTAATCATTAGATAGAAAAGTACAATTTTTATATTACTATTAGGTTAAGCCTAACCACAAGTTAACCACTAAATGAAGAACCGGACCTTAAAGTTATCACTAGAAAATCATTAGTTTAGTGATTGGTCTAGAAAATTACAATTTTTGCATTATCATCAAGTAAAGTGAAGTTAAGTCTAAATCATAAGTTAACCAGATAATGAAAAACTGAGCTTAAGACGTGCTTAAAAATGCATATCTCGACGCGTGTTATTTCAGCAGGAGGAACTTTCACGGAGAAATGAAACCGAGCGAGAATCGTATTGCGCGTGAAACGACGGATGAGTAAGCAGTAAGAAAAGAGGAATTACTCGACATGCGTTCCCTCCGTCTCTCGATCAATCGTGACGGATCCAATTGATTCCGGCGCAACGGTTGAAACAAAATCACCGTCTTAACGGAAATGTCGCACTGCAAGCAATCCGTGTACAGCAACAGGCGGCGACAAGCCGTGCCAGAGATTCGAGGCGAGGTGTTTGTGTGCGTATGTACGTGGCATTTGCGCTGGATGGTCGTTCTCCATTTCGTTGCTCTTTTTGCTCGTTGTGACCCGGCGTTGAGAAAGTACATTACGCTGAATGTCGTAGCTACTATACGACGTCACCTTTTGCGCGGATTTACTCCTTTTCCTCGTACTCTGTCTTGTGCTTCGCACAAGGGGTCGCGGAACTCTTTGCGCGTCACGATGAAAGAAACGCTCTTGGTAAGGGTAGACGATACGTTACACCTAGGCGTGCGAAAGTAATTTATCTCAGCGAGTCCCTGAGTGCAGTGACGACTCTCTCTCTCTCTCTCTCTCTCTCTCTCTCTCTCTCTCTCTCTCTCATCTTTCTTTCTCCCCCTCTCTCTCTTTCTCTCCTATTCCAACGCATCGTAAATTAGCCCCGGGAATACACATGCGATGACAGATTGTTGCGCGCGAGCGACTCGATGATGAAGTAAGATATCTCGTGTGCGCGACTTAAAGGGCTATCTACAATGAAAGTAATATGATGTAGTAAGTCATAAGCCGTAAGAAATGAACCCATACTGTTAGATCAAGAGGGCAATCCAATCCCTTGAGTAAAATAAATAATTTTGTTTTATTTAACTTTCTGTGTCAAAATGTAAATCAATCCATTTCTGTGATTAATCTCAAAGTAAACATCGTTCATATTAACGTATTCTGCAAAATCTTTGGAGTGGAATCTAATTCTAAAAAAGCGACAAGGAATGATAATTGAGCCAGTGTTGAAAAAGAGTGGCTCAATTGTCAATTTTTAAGAGTGAGATTTGACTTTTTAGAATTAGATTCCACTCCAAAGATTTTAGAGAATATGAATTTAATAAATAATAAACTAAATTGTATATAATTTGAGTTAAATTTAATATATTTTCTTGAGTTAAATGCTTAACCCCATTGTTTTAGTCAAATTAACATATTGACCTCATAATTACCTCAATAATGAATTTCATTCTTCTTTGTCTCGTCTCTACACGTTTCTAATCATCTCTATCTTATCCTCTTCATCGTATAACCAATTTCAGTCTGCCTTATTTTATGTTGTAAATATTTCAACCTATTATCTAATGATGTTCGTTCTTCCGTATCTAACTTTCACATTCAGATCAGCATCTTCTCTCTACATAGCTTCTTATTTTTACCATAATATTAGTACACATTTAATATAATATTATTACGTTTAATATAATGTTAGTACTTTATATCTTATTTTTCTTTCATTTTCTCATACTTTTGTTTTTCATCATATTGTGGTATTATTTTTTAATAGCAAAACTCGTTTTTCACTGTTACACAGTCATTTATTTTTGTTATAAAACCTTTATCAAGGTTTAGACGTATATAAGCAACACTTTGCCTTATCTTTTGAGATGCCGCTCTAGAATTACATTGTGTACCACGTCTGTAAACTTATATTTTTTAGCACGTCAGTAAAGTTTATTATTATTATTATTATATTTAGTAGAAGCAGTGACTTATAGACATAATGTATAAAAATAATTCAAATTCGGTATAATTTGACATTATGAATTTAAAAGTGCATTACAGTCGAATGTGAAAAGAATAATAAATTACGATTGATTAGTTTCTTACAGCTTACTACTTGATACACAATATTATCCCCATTATGGACGAACTATAAGAGATGATTAAGCTCCTCATTATTTTACGGTTGTTACTTTAAATCTTATCGTGGGAAGATGATCATGTTGTCTTATTGTGGGAAGGGAATGAGCATGTCATCTTGTACAGTGCGCGTGTTACGCGAATGTATACACGCGCGAAAGGCAGATACAGCGTTCGAATGCGGTAGAATTTGCTATGTCCGAAATGGGAATGCACACGCACGCGGGTCACCGCCTGGCATGTCTCTCTTTGTCATCCTCCTCCGTGCATTCCACGCGGCTACGTTCGTACATTCGATATTACAGCACGTGATATTCCGTTTGCAAGGTCCTCCCTCGCATAAATCCGCCGACGAAAATATACATCTTGGCTGTCTCGTGGTTGGAGCAGCAGGAGGGCCTGCGTTCTCTATATACGAGGTTGACTACGATGTAGGACGTAGAGGCCTAAGGCGAAGGGCGAGCCTAAATGGAACGCGCGAGATAGTGAGAGGTGGAGGAAGGGAAGCTTTGGTACTTCGAGGAAACCCTCGGACGATGAAAGCAACGCGGTCGATCAGCCCCCATGCAGGAGCAAGGGAGACCGTCGCTCGCGGACGGAGGTGGAAACAGACCCGTAGGCGGTATAGGCGGGGCGCGGACGGTCGTTCGAGGTTGGAGAGTGAAAGGGAGGGATGTTTTAGGGCCGGTCGATACAGCCGAAAGTCCAGAGAGAGCGAGCCGAGTGGCGCGAAAATTCGTGCGGATGAGGATATATCGTCGCGCGAGGGGGTTTAAACGGAGAAACCGAGGCTCGGTCGAGGGTGGTTTTTGCCCCTTCTGCCTCCCTATACCTCCGCTTCACCACTTCGCTCCCTTCGTTCTCGCGTCCCTCTTACACACCGCTCCTCTTACCTCGCAATTCTATGCTCTTTGTAAGTCTGAGAGTCTCGTGTTTCCTCCTATCGTCGTCCTCGTCGTTGCCGGTCTTATTCGCTTCCACAGTTTGCGGTGGTGACTAATATTTTCGTCTGAGATCACAAACAATACGTAACGGGAGCGTTAATTATTTAAGCCAAAATTTCAAGCTCTCTTGTTATGGTTAACGAGGTACTCTCGACCAAGCCGAAACCGAATTGTTTTATTTTTTACGAGATGGCGAATTATTTCGTATTTTTTATTATTTTAAAACATATTGAATGAACTAACTGTGTGCCTGTCGAAATAATGAGACGTATCGCGAGTAAATTTATTATCGCCACAAAGAAAATTTATTTGCGTAATACGTGGCTACGAACATAAATTTGTGATCTACAAAAATTTATGATACGATTTTGTCTAAGATTTTACCGTTCAATATTGCGAATGATTGGTTGTTTAATAAGAACGTTTTACGACCGCGAATGTCTTCCATAAACTGCCAACTCTATCGTTTTTCTATCGTATTTTGCATGATTTATATCGTTTTATCTATGCGTTTTGTTGCACAGACAGCTTATGCTTTGTTACTTCCGAATATGTTCTTATGTGCAATCGATTATTGTGTAATTGATTATTTTGAATTATCGTTCAATCAGTTATGAAACGCGTTTTTGAACGTTGCAATTAATTGCAACGCACTCTTGAAGCAAGCTGTTTATTGCAGCGTACATATGCCCTTGTAAAATATACATATTAATTTTCACAAATGTTCCATTTAATATCTGTTATCTCACTCTCGCGAAAACGTGCAGGTTAAAATAGCTGATCATTATTATAATTAGCTGTAATGCAACGGCAACTCGATGCACCAATGCAAAAACGCGATTATGCACTCTGCATTATTCACTGTAACACTCTGCCGAAACGATTATAATCATAATGATAAGAGAAAAAGATGCGAGTATATTAATATTTTGTCTAATTTGGTGAAAAAAACGTATAATAAGCATCGTAAAATTATTGTTTCTGTTATATACATAGTTTATAACAGAACAGTGCTTTACAACAGTACGGTTGTTATCATTCGATTTTGATGTTCCGCAACTCATGAGAAATTCTCCATTTCGCTCAAATCTCTGCGACAGTCTAATTACACTTCTGCCGGGAATGCCCGTGGTTACGTTGGATAATTATATATGAACACGTAAAGCCTACAGAGAACTCCTTCTCGTTTATCGACATCACTGTGTCGATCATATCGCACCGCACGCCACTATCGGCCATCGAAAATTCGTGCAACGCCCCATATAATCCGATTTACGTCGGTCGATGCTCCCGCGATTCCGACTAATTATTGTCTGCGTTAATTAAAACGTGTCGCGTACACGGATATTAGGATCCATTAATGTAATGCGCCGTTTGTTTCGAATGAGCGGAACGCGGCCATCCGGCGCGCAGGATGTTGTTATTAATTTTAATTAACGATCTAATTAAAATGATTCCTTTGTGGGAGAGAAATCCTTTCTTGGGAAACGAGCGTTATCGCACTCTTGGGTATCTACTACTTTAATATCTAAACGAGACATTTAAAGCCGTGTCCACACTTTAAGCAACAGAACATTATCATTGCAATGCCGTCGTGTAATGCCTGTATCAGACTATTGAGATTGATATTAAAAGTGAAATTAATCAATCAGAAGAAAGAAAATCAGTATCAAGTTTAGTAAACTTTGCTTTGATGGATCAAATTCAATCTTAATCTTAATCTCAATATCTAGTCTGATGCAGGCTTAACTTTTCAGGGATAGGAGTTGCAATTTGCAACATTCATTTTAAAATTAAATTTGAGATAAATTCGGGGTTTATGTAAATTAATTATACTTAAGAACTGAAGATGGAAATGTGTGTAACGTTGAACACTGAAATATAATACTTTATCCACCATCGTACTAAAAAATATTTTAGTGCTTCCTCGAACTTTATGAAATTTGACAATAAAAAAAATTCAGCACTTTGTGCTGATCATCTTACCACCCCTGAGCACGAAATTCTAGCCTTGTCATTTGTTATATACATAAACTATCATAGCCTTAGCATTCTTGTGTTATACTTTGTTTTAAAATATTATAAAGAATCTTTATTTATAAAATATTTATTATTATCGTGTATATATATATATATATATATATATATATATATATATAAGTCCAATATATAGATTATTATATATAGATTTTTCACTTATACATGTTATTTTTCAGCAAAAGTAATAATTGTTTTTTAAATGATAAATGCCATCCTTAGAAAGTTAACACCCATCGTTTATATCGATTACACCGCGCAACATCGTGTGCAATACCATATGGATCTCTACGTAACATCGCACCAAACGTTTAAGCATAATGAATGCTCGCACCGAAGTTATGTTGCGCTTAAATGTTCGCCGAACACTCGTGTTTATGCGATGGCGTTGTAGTTATAATGTTTTATTGCAAGCGTGAACATGGCTTAAGGAACATTCAGAATAGAAAACGACTTGCGAGCATGCGACCACTTCGGGTTTTAGTACAAAGTACGAAGTACGTGTCTTAATATTTGCCCAAATTAATGCTCGACATCGCAACGATTCTCTCGATAGTAACCAAATTCACTGGCAGAATGCGTGGAGCGAATCGTTCTAATGAGGGAATTTCTGATCAGCCGGCGAGTATTCCGGTGATTTACTCTTGTTTCGTTAATCGCGCGTTCTATATCGCGATTCGGGGATATCACGGTTCGCCGAACCTCAAACTAAAGCGAGCGGTAGCGTCGGCAGCCAATTCGCCGGATGCAAAGCGAGCGAAAATGCGGCGCGCATTATGCGCGTGCACGTAACGTACTGTGTACGCCAGGCTATGTAGCGTTTTACTTTTTAATTAGGCGCACGCGCTTCAACGGCATTTCCAACCCGCGTTCTCATTTTGCCGTCGTTGCGCCACATTCATGCAAAGTTGCATTTATCTCGTTACGTCGTACTCTTGGCAGCTTTGCCATGACGTCGACAACGACATCATGTAATTTCGGTCATTCGGACTTACGGTGCTCATGAGTTTTTTTTTAACTGCACCTAACAATTAATCCCGGTATTCTTCCGCCGTTTCCGTGTCTCCTATCTATTACGATCGCATAAAAAATTACTCCAAAGTACATACATTTTTTAGTATGCTAAATGATGCCGTACTCTCTAAAATCTTTCGAATGGAATCTAATTCTAAAGGATGATAAAAAGAGCACGCGGTATTCATAGGATTTTATATTTAGTACCGTCTTAAGTACAGTCTCAAGGTGTCATGGACCAATCAGAGGCCGGTATTTATAGTCAATTCTTATATTTGTGGCTGTTTTAAAGTACAGTCTCATGAGTTAATCAGAGGACCGCATTAGCATCTCAAGACATTACTTAAGACATTACTTAAAATAAGAACGGACTATGAATATCAAAGAGTAACAATTGAGCCAGTGTTGGAAAAGAGTGGCTCAATTGTCGATTTTTAAGAATAAGATTTCACTCTTTTTAGAATCAGATGCCACTCCAAAGATTTAAGAGAGTGATGGGACATTAATTTCAGAAGAAATGTAAGGTGAGCATAGAGGTAGTTTTGAAGAGTCCAAATTTGGAGTCAAAATGATCAAATTTTCAATGTTTCTAATATTGTTCAAGCACTTAGACGCAAAAAGAAAGTTAATATTTCTTTGATAATAGCAGGATTTTGACTAGAATTAGTTAGAATAATTTTCTGATTTCTCCAATCCTATTACTTAATTAAAAAAAAAATAAATAAAACTACCTCCAAAAAGTTTTAGTTAAATTTTTCAAAAACGAATGCGTACATACGAAAATATATTTAGGATAAAAATTGTTCGTCTTGAAATTCTGCACAAAAAAACAAATTGTTCTCCTAAACATCTTTTCTTATCTACGAAACTAAGTCCATGCTGAACTTACATTTTTTTCTGAGATTTATATCTCTTCATATCGTTTGGCATACAATTGGATTCAAAATTCAACCACAAAATGAACTAAATTCGAGGCCATTCTTTCAGCGAGCACGTGTCGAGCGTACCTTTAAGAAAATTTCGCGGGTTTTCGCGGTGCGGACGACGGAACTTTTAGTCGTTTGAAAGATTTATCGTTGCTATCGGGATTCATATCGGTGCACACTGGTGCTTTTCTCCTAATGAGATTTTAAATTCTATAATGCATTTCCAAAATGTACGTCGTACCGCCATTCCTTGCGACCGATCCATTTTGACGGACGAGATTTCGCGTAATTCTTTCTCGTAAATAAACGCCATAAATAAACGTCCACATGTTAATTCAATAAACGGATACCGCAGCTTGCTGCGGGCCACAATGCACGCGAAACCGCGCCGTAAGTTTCTATTTTCTACTACCCGCTGTTGTCGCGCGGTCCCATGCCCTCTTATTGTCTGAAAATGTTTGCATTTTTTGTATGATAAATTTATCGTCGCCATACGTCAGGCTCTCTCGTGTACGCGGCGTATGGAGCCGCCAGTCTGACTAGCTCTTCCACTTATCTACTACGCCCTTTATTTCAGTCGCAAGTGACAAATAACGTCGGCATGTATATCTCCGTTTTTAATCGGGTCCGCCATAAATCCGACATAACCGCGATTTTTGCCGCGGATATTATTCAGCGGAGTAAAAACTAGAGCGCGGTCGCGTTCCCGGCAAAAATACAATTTGCTCTCTCGAAGTTAAGGACGCTTGATAGCTAGGGATATTCTCACCGTGTATTTTCGCGTCATTATCACCAAGAATGACATTTATCCATTCTCGTCATTTTTGACTACCTTTTTCAGTGTCAAAGCCCCGCTATTGTTTCACAAATCTCTATTGTTTTATGTCTTTTACGTCCGTGTACAACGCAGTTATTCCATGTATACCGGATACCGCGAAGTTGCATGTAGCCGCGGGCTGACCACTCCGGTCACTTATCTACTGCGTTCTTTGTTCCAGGCAAAATTGGAAACGAAAGCACTGAAAGCGAAGAGGCCGGGATTCACGGACGAGCGGTACAACGAGACCAGTTATTATGTGGAGCATGGTTAGTATGTTCTGTCAGACGTTTCATATTTAATTCAACCACGGTCCAAGAGCCGTCGCGTCTAACGCTTCGGATTAACTGGCGAATTAACGTGTAGTTTCGTCGTGATCTTCGTCTTGAACTTGACAAATTGCGAGAATTGTTCGCGCGTGTCAAATTTACTCTTTCTCCAGCGCGCACTCGAGATATTGAGTTAATGATGCTTGTCGAAAGGTTTTGACCAATGTTTTCCAATCTGGGCGTCCGCGAAAACCACGCAAAAATGCCGCAAGCTGCCAAACCCTTGAACGGGATTGGTTAATTTTCGACAGTGTTGGCTTTACACTCGGGCATGCGGGTTTCCCGGCCGCACGAGTCAAGTAATCGTGGATAATCCGTCGGATAAATACCGACCGGTGCAATAATCCGCGTCGACCTTCTCGTTGATAGCTAGAATGAGATACTCGACTATTCCCTCGGAAGCCCGAAGTGCAGGATAAAGTGAATACTGTGGCGCAACAGATTTTACGAGGTACCGACGTGCTCCTATGGCCACCATCGATTTCCAATCCTTTCATTATTTTCGAATTTCAAGGCAATTTAAATAAATATCAATTGTCTCCTTCAATGTTTTATTTAGGTTGCCTATAAAAATGAATTTCAAGAACGATATTTTTAGGATTTTAATTCCAATTTTCGATATTCTTAAAGATAAAGATTCTTAAAGAGTCTTTAACCGGTATTTATAGTCGATTCTTATATTTCATACTCTCTAAATCTGAATCAGTGGATAGTCACTAATTACCCAGTGGCATACTTTGCACTGATAATCAGTGAAGTTCAACTAAAAAAGGAAGAATATTTGAGCATTATAAAACTAAAATACTGATATTTGTGCACGTTAATTTCAATCTTCCAATACCATTCATTCATTGAATTTAAGCACTAAAACAAGGTTAATTAGATCACATTATAAAGATTAGCTAGGTTAGGGATTTCACATTTAATTCACTGATTACCAATGGCATACTTGGCACTGATATCAGTGATTATCCACTAATTCAGATTTAGAGAGTACTGTTTTTTATCCTCTAGGGACGAATTTTGTATATGTAACATGAGGATTGCTACAAAATTGGAAATCAGAGAAATATCAGGGACATTGAAACGGTTAAAGAAATCAGGGAAAATTCGAGGAATTTTGCAAAATTTTCTGTAAAATTAAAATTCTTGATTTTAAAGAATTTTAATATGAATACACATCACACCTACGCAGTTTAGAAATACTGCACACCAATTAAATGCAAACAGTGTCAGCAGCATTAATAGTAATTTACATTGCTGTGTTAAATTATTTGACGATTTCTAAATCAGGACGGAAATACAAAAAATTTCAAAGTGTTATTGAAAGTATTAGGGAAAATTATGAAATTTTGTCTGAAAATAAGGGAAAAGTTATGGAATTATGGGATGAAGAATTTGTGACAGTCATGTACCTGCTTCTAACGTTTATATTTTAATTAAATTCGAGAAAAATTGTGATCTGTGCAGGTTACATTTGAAGATAGAAATATATGTAGCATTGAACACTGAAATATAATACTTCTAACCGCCAGAAAGGTTATACATTGATACATATTAATAGTGTAAATATTGATGTCATGATGGAAAGAAAGTAAGGTGTGCTCATACCGAGGACGCGTTTTCATATCGTTCTGCGCATTGTATCAGCTGCCTCTGTATTTTTAGTAATATGATAGTTTAATTTGTCGCCACAAAATGACGGTCGCTGAAACAAAATCTTATTTAGCTGTTCAGAAATGTTTATATGAGCAGACTTTTTTTTTCATCGTAATCGATAAATTTTATTTGCGCAATTTTTTCTAACAAAAATAGTGAAGAAAATGTTTCTCTAATGACAAGATGATACCGTGTCTGGATGTGTTAAGTATACTCTCTAAAACTTTTAGAGTGAATTGTCCCTCTGAAGAGTGAAATCTTATAATACTTTTAAAGATTAAAAATTGAATCATTCTTTTTCAAGGTTGGCTTAATTTCACTTTTTAGAGTAAGATTCCACTTCAAAGAATATAGAGAGTAGTCTTAAGACATCGTGAACTAATCACACAGTCATATTCGCATTTTAAGACATTACTTAAACCGGATCTAAAATAAGAACAGAAGTTTTCTGACAGGTCATATATCTAAAATTCAAATCGAATGACATAACATAAAAAAAGCTTATCTTAATCTTTCAATCATGCAAAGGCGCCCCGTCACTCAAAGAAAAATCTCAAAAGACTTGGCATTCGCCGCATACGCTCTGATAAGGAATCTTGTCGAACGATATGGTAGAACATTCTTTTGTGGAACAAAACTGTCGCGTCACATATAAACTCCCACCACACGGGAGATATACGTATGGCAGTTAAGTCAATTGACTTGGCTACAACTGCCTGCCAGCTGCTGCTGGTTTATCGTGTGCCAATACGTCCCGCGATCGGAATATCCGGAACGCCCGGTGGACTCTCCTCAGCCTCTCCATATTCTCGCTTCGCACTGTATCCGCGGTATTATCTGACATCGCCGTAGATCGCCTGGTGGGTAGACACCCGCGAGCTCATTATCGTCGGCAGCCGGCAGCGGTCGTGATAACGCGACGACGTGTCGCGAGCATGGATGTGAGGAAAACGGAATCCGAAAGCGCGCTATGGAAATGGAGAAGCGACTGGGGAATAATTAAATTACCGTTTCAACGAGGGGGAGACTTATCTGTTCATCGTGCGCCCGATAATCAATGTGAGTGGATATCCCCGTAGAGAAACGTCGCTATTTCCATTTCTATCGAGCGCAAACTGCGACGTTTTTCCAGCTTTGGTTTTGTCGCTTTTATAGGCTGTAGAATGTCCTAGAAAAAAAATTTAACCCTTTGGTGCCAGGTTATAGGAACGACGCACTTGATTTAATATGACATACCTAACTCGATTCGATTGATCTTTCACTGTAAGTTTTTAATTAACTTGTATTGTAGATTAAGATAGTTATGTGTTGTTTTGTTTTAATATTCCAATTTAATTTCGAACTCACTATTCAAGTATTCTGCCAAATAAGATAAACGTTTCAGTGACCGGAATATGTATCTATGTTCAGACATTTACACAAAATTTTATATATATATATATATATATATTTGTTTATATTATTATTAATTTCAAGTGGTTTTTAAAATATATTATAATTTAATTTTAATCCTTAAATACAATTAAATTATTGTATTTAAAGATTACAATTAAGTTATAATGTTATCTTTATTGTAATAAAAGATATTGTAATAAAAAAAAGCCTTTGAGATTAATAATAAATTTTGTGTTTGGACATAGGTAGGTGCATGTCCGGTCACTGGGACGTTTATCTCACTAAGATATTTGACGATTTTTATTTCTGGACTTTTATATTTGAAATTTTAATATGATGTTTTTGATTGATACCATGTATCACTAAAGTATCTCAACTTCTACCGATTTCAAATGTGACGCTTAGTATTTAATTGTTAATTCATTGGGTCTATAGTGAAGATGACCCAAAACTAAGGATCGAAACGTCTATTTTAGTCGTATAAATAAAAGATTTCTACACCCTGTTATTTTGTATCGGTTTACATTGGCTTATTATTGAAGTTTATGATCCAATTTGATTGCTTATAACTTTTATAAATATAACGGTACACCACTGAAAAAGATTAAATTTTAATAAATATTTGAATAATTCCTCTAAATAAATATTTACTACATATAAACATATATTTATTTAGGACAAGAACATTAATTTGATTCAACTATCATTTTTTATTGAGTGGATATTTACTTATTGTAAATAAAGATTTACTTAGCACCAAAAAAAAAATAAAATTTAGTAAATTTTTTTAATATACCAAGCAAATGCCATGTATGTATCTTTATTGATAAAAAAGTCATAAACAATGAAAAAAACCCATTGAAAAAATAAAGCCGTGTATGTCGTACTCAAAGTGGCACCGAACAATTTTGTTATGCCGGGCACACAGCAACAGAGAGAATTATTTAACGGAGTGCACTTCATAAATGTAACGAACAAAAGTATTCTTGTAGCGCGATTGTAGCAATCTGTAAAAGATCTTTTAATTATGTCTTTATCGAGTCTACGAATCATTAAAGCGATAGACGATACATCGCAATTTTAGCTCAGCTTTTAATGCTCAGATATTCTTCTGTGCAAAACGCGATACAGCGTTTAATTTTTCCAGTAGTTCAAGTCAACGCTTCTTTCGCCGAGCTATTGGCGCGATTAACGTATATCCAGAAGCGAGGAGAGAAAAGCGTGGCGTTCCCGTCTCCAGCGGGAACGATCGTTCGGCATTGTTGGATCGAGCGATACGTGCCGTATGCCGACGTGAGCTCATTATCACGAGTTAGGTTGCCGTTCGCGATAACGGCCGTTCACGGCATACGGTGAGAGAAAGAGAAAGAAAGAGAGAGATGGAGAATAGATGAGGAGGAAGTCGAGGCGAGAATACGGAATTGCCGTCGGCGGAAGACGCACGAAGAAAGACCGAAAGGGAGAGAGAATGGTTGAAGCGGTGCTCTCGAAGGGTGCCGGGGTGGTTACAGAGACGCGAGAAAAGGGATCGATCGATCGGATATTTAGACGGGCGAATGGCAATATCGACAACCGATATCTGCTCCACATTCGAATAATAGAACCGCGCGAACGACGCACTGGGCATCTCTCCCCCTCTCCCTCTCTCTCTCTCTCTCTCCCTCTTTCCCTTCTACATCTCACTCTTCCCTTCCCATCTGTGCAGCAAAACAAAGACCTATTAATGCCACTTGGAAGACAGACAGCTGCTGCATCACATATGTTCTCCATGTCCCCCGCGCATCCCCATTCCCCGTTACATCTTACCCTTAAATGCACCACGCTCGATCGAACCCGAAGACATCGCGCGGGATGTTTTAGGTATGCTCGCGGGCGCAAACTCGTTGCGAAAATTAAGAGCAGCGCATTGTCCAGACTAGGTCACAAGGGTTTTCGAGTCACGCTCTCGAGTAAAATATAGTTTCCCATTTTCCTTTTTCTCCCTGAAGGGAGAGGAGCTTCGGGGTTAGACTTCTAAAAAAGACGCGCGAGAGTTGTAGTACGAGATTATTTATATTTTCGAAAGGAGGACGTTAGGAGGGCGTTAGGATTTTCAGACGACGATATTATTTAGTAGCTGATTGAAACTACGAGATTCCATTCTGGAGGATCTTGCTCGGCGAAATGGCGGCTTTGACCGTACTCACGGTAGTGGATGGCACGTCGTAACGCCACAAACGCCGGATTTGGAAGCCCTGAAATCCGAAACGTCGGCTTACCGTCGCGCGTGGTGCACGACTTGGGATCTCCGCCATCTACGATCAGCCCGGCAAACGCACGTGTGCACGACTTGCGGGCGAGGTACCGCGACGCGGGTTTCTACGTGATTCAAATCTAGATCCGATCCTATCCCTCGAGTTGGGAAACCCGGCGTACGTTATCGAGCCAAGAAATCCTGGATCTTGGTAATTCGATCTCGGCTAACCAGTCATCTTTTCTTCTCTTTTTCTTCCTCTCGTCCGTGAGCTTTCTTCATCCATGAAGTTTTTGAAGTCGTGTTTATTCACGACGAAAAATCGTTCGACGAGAAATTGACCGAAGGAATTTGTTGGATAAACGAATTTGGAATGAGATTCGAGATACACATTACGTTTTATTATCTCAATAATAAAATTCAGGGTATCCACACACAGCGATCCTTGAAGATCCCTGGTATTATCCTGTGAAACTGAATGTGTTCTGAAAAACTGAAATTTCAGGACTGATTTGGAATTTTTGGTTTTCTTTCCTTAAAACAAAATTGAATCGTGAAAAAAGAAAGAAATAAGAAATACCTATTTCCTGCGCGTGCGTAAGAACAATGTCAGTAAATATGAATTTTATAGTGATTTTAGATGAAACTTTAATAGCAAGTGCGGACATTGAAAATCATTAATAATTTAATAAAGCACCAATAAATGACTTGGTTCAATTGTAAAGCAAAAGGTTTATTGTTCGTGTTGAATGTTCATTTAATATTATTTCTAAAACATTAAATAGTATTCTTCTAATTAATTTTTAATTAATTCGTCATATATAGAATCCTAACTTGAATACAAAACATATAATAAATCAATGAAAATTAATTAAGTAATGAAAATTTAATCGATCTAGAAAAATTAGGATTTTCATCTGGAATTATTCTTGAATTGACTAAGCAGATATCGCTGGGCACTTTGAAATTATCATATTCATATTATGAATCGTCACTGCGGTTCGTTAAAAAATCATGACATCGAGTAATCGCTTTATCTACTATACTACATAACGGAGACTTTTTTGAGAAACATTGTACCTCCTTGCGTCACTATCTGCCAACAAACGTCGCTCTAATTGGTTATGAAGACACTCCTTACTGCTTTGAGCCCGCCCCGAAGACGAATCTTGGCACTCGCCAACGTTCTTCACGAAGGTAGAATATGCTGGCAGCCCTTCGCGACTGCGAGAACACGAGCTCCTTCGACGCCCACCTGCTCACTGAAAGCTCTTGTGCGATTTTCTACAGTCCTATCTGGCAGACGTTGGAGACTCTCGAGTTGGAGGACGGTTAATGTGACATATATCATCTCTGAAATTAGTTTCGTTATATCATATATCTTCAAGGTTGAGAAAGTTACTTTATAAATTAATTATGAGTTACTTTTCATTATGGAAATTCAGTGCAATAAATTCGGATATTTTATTCTTTTGTATTATATTTTATCATTTGCTCTAATTTGTATACTTTAAAATTACTTTTCATACTCAATTTCTATAATAAACATATATAAAGTAACCTAAAACGTAATAACTTATAAGTAACTTATAAAGTAACTTTGCCAACCCTGTATATATTAATGACGTGCAATTTTTTTTGTTTCAAACATAGTTTTCTCAATATTTCCTTCTAACTTACCTAGTTTCTCAACTTCCTTTTAACGTAATTTATTTAGACAACGAAATTAAAGAGCTATGAGCCAAGATTTTAATGCTAGTTGAATATTAACTAGCGAATAATTCGATTAAACGCATATTAAAACCATTGTCCACTGATTTAATCTATATAAAAGTAAAATGCAAATATTTCGAATAATAAAATACGGATTTTATTTAACAGCACAATAAAATGTGTTGAGGATTTCATGGTTTAATTCGTTTTTATATTTATATTAAACACATATATTACGTCATGTTTAATTTGTGTACGGCGGCTTTAATGTGCATCATTGTGCGCATTGAGTGAGCATTCAATTAAATTCGTTATATAATAAGTTACAAAAAGAGTGTTACTAAATGGTTAATTTATTTAATTAGTATATAATGAATCGTTTTATAGATAGCTTTGTTAAGTTAAAAAGGTGACTCTTCTATGTACGATTATACATATTTTATATCTAATTATTCGTTGACTCTTCCGGGAAAGTGACATATCTATTTCATTCGCTCGTCTATTCAATTTATTTTACAATATTGGATCTCGACGTTGCGCCGCACGGGACGGAAGAATTCGATGATGGATATCGGAAATTAACGTGAGCGATGCTCGGATGAGTCGCTTAATTGATTAATTAACGAAATAGCAGAAATAAAATTCTAAAACGTGACGGGGAACGTGTCGAGAGACGACGCTTGCAAAGTTACCTACGGCGCGATGTGACTCGAGATTTTGTGTAACTCGCGATGTAATATACTTGAAGGAAGATAGTAACTGTAATAGAAGTCAGGCTGCCGTCGAACCGAGATATAGGACCGTAAGTTTGCTCGGGTGTTTTACGAGCTTCCTACTTTGATGCCTGCGAACTTTCCCAATCGCGGAAAAATAGGAAAAGGGAACAGGAAATGGAACGTGTACGTTATTTCTATAGCAGTAAATTTTTATTTTCTAGACTATGAATTGATATACAAATATTATTCTGAACTAGTCAAATATATATAATTCTACTAGAGATCTCTATCTGAAAAAGGAAAAGAAAAATGAAACAGGAAGTTTCCCCTTTCGAAGGAAAGCCACCTGCGAGAGGTCGTCGTATTTGAGGCGACCTGATTCATATTCATATATATATATATATATACTCCTCGCATCTTGTTCTGCATATTTAATTCATGTAGAACTAACGAAAACAACCTGTGCGTGACGAAGAATTTGTCCAACTTTGCAACCGCGTGGCTTGTGTTGGTTCACGGTAGTTCGTGCTTCATCCTGTACTTAGCGGAGGACAAACAGAGATCGTGTGCACGATATATCAAACGTCAGCCTAAGCTAGATCCTGTACGTTGATTGACTAAGTATAACGATGAACTACTTGGCCGTAATGATTCGCTTATAGATCCTTACGTGGCGCAATCGTTAGATCGACTCATTGAACGACAGATTTAGAACACGATTAAATGCCTGGGCAATGTAGCGCGCGTAAAAAAAAAAAAAAAAAATCGGTCGTTATTCTACATATTCTACACGGCTAACGTTTTAAAATCTACAGAGCTTCGCGCACTCAGCGGCTGTACTGTAATAGCTGAACGTTATTCCGGGAATTTCACGATTTAAAAAATGACAGTTGACAAGCTTTTTGATTAACCAGAGACGTTAACGCGCGAAAGCGTTAATGGTACAACGTATTTTTTATTTCATTCACCGGTCGATATTACTCGTGATATATCAGGCAGCGCGGAATTTCCCATTTCGGCAAAAATAACACATGATTGTTTATTGCGGCGGAGAATCATTATGCAAGATCTGTTGAAAGATAAACACTCATGGTTAGTCCGTAACGGTATATTACTCCTCTGTAAGTAGTAATGCTCGATCGGAGGCCAGCCTGTGCTAGAAAATTCTGCGCGCCCTGACATCGCAATGATTGAAGATACGATTAAACATGTATAATATTATACGTATTTTTTAACAAAATTATGAAAAATTACAGGTTTTTTAATACTGTATTTGAAAGTTTTTGACGGCGATTTAGAATCTGAATAAAAAAATTATTTCTACGAAAAGTAGACATATTTAAAAAATAAAATAATTAAGAGAAAATTTTTATTCAAAACTATTGTATTGTTATATATTCAATACTACAAAATTTTTATCGTTAAAAATAAATATTGAACTATTTTATATGTATATAATATAACATTTATTTTTATATAAAAAGTATAAATTTCCAATTTCAGTCATTTTTTTGTAGAAATTATATTTAAAAAATATCTTTAATATTTTCGATCAACAGTTTTAATGACTCTTCTTGTTTAGATTTTCCTATATACGGTAGTGATGATTTATCGACTCGTGAGTGAAAATTGGCGTGTATTATTATTTTTCTTATAAGCGTGCAAATCTCGTCCTGCCATCACGGAAAACGTGCGTCGATCTCGCGATTAATTTTTATAATGCCTTATTATCCGGTTTCACAACGATAAATTCTCCCTGTATCTCTACGTCTTACATACCGCAATTCACATCCACTCGTCTAATCTTATCTCCGCGCGAATTATACATGCCCGCCCGTAGACGGTAATACAAGCCCCGAATTTACTGGCGAACGTCGGTGGGGTATCGAGATTACACGAAATTCGCGTGCAGTGCGATGATCCGCGGGACAATACACATTGAGCATCGTGCACGCGCCTTGCATACAGCGTGACCGTAAATTCACACAAGTGCTCCCGCGATAACGTCTCAGTCACGAAAATCTACGATATTGAACGGTACATTTAAAAAAGAATTTTTCGAAGAGATATGCAAAACTAATTGATTGATGCTTAATCAAGTTTTTGTTATGTAGTGTAGAATTTAATTTATGATAGAATGATAAAATTTAATTTATGATGGAATTTAATTTATGATGGAATGATAAAAATTGAGAATAATCTAATTTGGAATTGACCAAAGTTCTCACAGATTTATTTATATCTACGATATGTAAATGTAAATATAAATACGGAGCATAGACTTATTACTATCTTTCCTCTAATGATCTGTAGATATGATTCCACTTCTTACACCTATACACTGATAGATATTAAAGAAGCGATTGTAACCCAATTCCTTGAGTTAAATAACATTTTGTTATTTTTAATTTGATGAGTATATATATATATATATTAAAATGTAAATCCATCTATTCCCATGGTAGAGAATTACTTAGTTCTAAAGTAAATAACATTTATATTAACGTATACTTTAAGTAAATAGTAAACTAAGTTTGAATCAAATTTAATACATTTTTTTAATTAAATTTTTTAACTCTATTGTTTTAGTTAATTTAATGACATTTGAGTATAAGTAATGACAACCTATAGAAATCGAGAAAATGATTAAAAAAATAACTCAAATTGCATATAAGTTGACATTATGAATTTAACAATGGAGAAATTCTCAAGTAAAAGTCTGGACACCCGAGATAAATGTGATAGTAATATTTGACTCTTTATTGCAGAGTATATAAACTTCCATAAACTTTACGTAGTCTCCACCTTCTGCAACGCCGCCATATTTGTCTTGAAAAGACTACTGAGTACCTTACTTGAGAGTCTCTAGACACTAAAAGAATCATTGCTCACCATGGAATCATTTCATTCCTTGTTGTTTATCAAATATTAAATAAGAACTATGGTCGCGAGAGCGTTGTGAACATTATTTGCCAAATGGAACGCACTCCAAGTGTAGAGACTGGCGGAAAAATTTACAGTATCCACTTGAATTCGGGAGCATTTTCAATCCTAGCACTTAGCGTGCCGCATATATTCTAAATGACCCTATACGGTTCTCTTATTTTCCTACAATAGAACGCGCCCCGTTCAATGGACTCGATATGTCACGCAGATCCTGTATGCGGATTTGCGATCACCTTGTGTATGTCGGATATATAATATTCACCGTATCTAGGCATTGCATTTCACCCGCAAGGACAATTCTAGTTGCTCCTGTATATTCACATGGAGATATAACGTGCTTTACGCATGTTATGTGAAATGAATAGCTGATGGTTTTTGCTTGACGATTGACGACAGACAGTTAAGGATTTAGAATGATAAAATATTTACATGTATACGTATGCGCACGGAACACACACACTTCTCGAAAATATGCGAAGCTAAGCTCTCTCTCCCTCTTGTGTGGAAGGCGAAACGCGCTAGGGAGTTATGAATTATACATGTACGAGTGAAGATCGATACGGTATTTCGAGAGTGGGATCGCGACCCCGGTTTAAGCCATATTTTATTATCGCCGTTTGTTTGAATGTATGGATATCAGGAAATAAAATGTAACGGGTTGATGTGTATAACAAGATGGCCGATTTCCGAGAGATATTAAACGCACGGATCCATGCTACACGAGAAGTAAGCAAGTAAATCGATACATGTGCCTGATGGGTGCAAAATTTATGTAGGTAACTTGATTGGCAAAAGGAAAAAGTGGGAGAATTGTACGATATTTAAAAATAGAAAAATCTTTTGGTGTGGGCGTACAGTTGAAGCGCGGGATAGAATACATTACGAGCATGGATTGTACTCTGATTTGAAGATTGTTTCTGTTTATATGTATAGATTCCGCGCGCACAACATTTTACAACCCGTGGCGATGTATTTTTGCGACTGTTTTACGTATATACGTAAGTTTACCATACATTTACATATCGTGCGTAACGCCATTAACGACTTTTCCGGTCGTGAAACGGTATTTACAATCTCCTCCAGAAAACTCGGTGTCAAATATTTAGTGATATCCACGGTACTGTTCCTAGTACACCGCCCATAAACTTCACAGAGACGTGCGATTATTTTCGCTGGATTTCTCCCGCGGGACCTTCGCCTGCACTGCTGAGGTCCTCTTCGATCCTGTTTCGTCCAACCGTGAATTATATCCGATAGTAGATAAATAAATGAAATCTCTACCCAGAAATAAATAGACAAATATACTCAATTGATTGTTAAATTACTTAAATTAAAGTGCTCTTGGAATATCGTTGTTATATTAATGTTGTATAAATAAAAAAGCGATAGTATTTTTCGAGAAGAGAGTAAAATACTATTTTTTTCACAACTTCTGAGAAATCTTCAGTATAATTCTTTTGTATAATTCGATTAACTCTTCATTACTCTCGTGAAGTATCCAAGATAGCCTGACTTAAGTAAATTTTCCAGATATATGAATGCTATTTACACACATTTAGCGCAATTTTTTTCACAATTAAACAAAATTTTGTTGTGTTTATCTTTATCTAAAAGAAAGAACGGTGTTTTGAGGTATACAGTTGGAAAATTTGTATTAAATTTAATATATTTTGCCTAAATAGTCCACTCAAATTTTTGTATTAATTTAACACAAGAATATGTTAGAAGGTAACACAAATATTATTTAAAAAAATTAATTAACAAAGAATATAATATTGACACAATTTATAAGCAATATAACTTTAGCATTCTTTCCGTGCAGAATATTATCAATCTCCATTTAATTGTAAATCAAACAGAACAATGAAAATTGAGATATAATTATGTTAGAATATCAGAAACACTCCACACGTTACGTTAAAAAAAAGCCACACTAGTGTAATGTAGAGTTAACGATGTCACGAGAGTGTCGTGTTGTCGCGATCAGCTGTGCGCAAAGCATCTGAACGGAGGACGAGTGAAAAGGGTCGCCGCAAAAATGCGAGTTGGGCGAGTCGAATTGCAACAGAGGGTGTTTACTCCCGTTGTAAAAGCGGTCGTGCGTATACACGAGCCGCAGAGTGCCAGGTTGTGTGTGGGCACGATCGATAGCGAATGAAACCCAAAGCGGCCTACGACGACACCGCCATTGGTTTGCTACTCGTAAAACAAGGCGTCGTTCCAGACGGGCGGGACGTTTAGGTTCGGGGTCACCCGGCACCCCTCGAGCCCTCGGTAACCCGTGAGCTGACTCACGACGAGACGTGGCTTCGTTTCTCCCCTGACTTTCTGAAAGCACAGCTTGATGTGGTCGATAATCGATATCAGGAATCACTCTGTTTTGTACAAAATTAATAGAGTTTGAATAAAATGCTGAGTAAATGCTATTTTATTTTGGCGGAAATTTGAGATTGATTTAACTTTTAATGGCAATTTTATGTTAAACATATAGAAGTAATTACATATTTTAATAATATTAGAAATAAAACAATGAAGTTTAAGTTAAAAACGTTTTTGTGGAAGTTAGGAAATGACATTATTCGGGAATTTTAAAGTTGATATTATAGCTCGTTTAACTATTGTATAATTTAACTTGGTTTATATTCTTTATATGTTTTATTCGCCGAATATCTCGATGATTAATTTTATTAAAGTTCAACTTAAAATTAGCTAAAGTATAGAATATAAATGACATCATTAAAATGACATTGAATAACAGAATAGAACAACTTTACCGATTATGGTGATTTTAATCGCGTTCTCTTACAATAAACCTTTCGAAATACGCTCCTTTCTCAAACTACTTACGTCAGACGTTTTCATTTTTCCGGCTCAGTGTTTCTCGAAAATTCACTCCCACGTACGTTGGCAGGATGCAAGGGCCGAGAGGATATCTCGCCGTCAGGGGAAGAGATTTCTGTGGCGAAATTCTGCGGGCGTGCCGACGGATTTTCCGTGCACAGAGTATCGACGGGAAAACCGAGAGAACGCCGGATAATGTTACAGAGCAAAACGCGGAGAGGACGGAGATATTGCAAACGGGGAGAAACAAAGGGAGCAAGAAAGTATTGCGGTTGTCAGGGATAAGATGTCGAGGGGCCTCGGGAACAACCTCGACATCGGGGGCAATTACTGACCCGCTGCAATGAATACGACGGTTCGTGTCCCATTGGTGTGTAATAGCATCGTAATTACTTTAAGCTATGATTGTACGGACAATTCGATAGAATCCACGATTGTCTGAGAATAAACGAACCGAGGCAAAAGCGACTTTTTACGGTTAATTGCGGTGTTACTGCACGATACTTTTCAGTGATTGTTATACGTTCTTATTAAATCAAGGGTTGTACGATTATAAGAAAGATATGTTCCATGCATCGTTCGTCTACAATGTAGTAGCGCAAATTTTTTTTATTGCCAATTCGTATCAACGTGCACTTCTAACGTTTCCATACTGCGAATTCTTCACTGAAGATGATGTATTTCTCATCGTGATGATGTCGAGGGAAAGCTTTCTCCTATATGGTCTATAAGCAAACTGCCTATTCTTTTTTCCTCCCCACCCCTCTCTCTCTCTCTCTCTCTCTCTCTCGTCCCTTTTTTCTCGTATGCGCAAAGACGATTTCCTTCCGTTTCTCGAGAAGCTCTTGACTAAACGACCGCGTCCCGATGGTTCTATTTCTCGAAAGCTCGAAAGCCCGAGAGGGATCAATCGTGTTCACTGGATCCTTGCCGTACGCCCTGAGAGAGCATGGCTAGCTCTTTCGAGACATTTCGATTGTCAAATGACCTCCGCCTCCTTTACTTCCGGCGAAGAGTGCTGCACAAGTACCGTCGTCGACATTCTGAGGGCAATTTAATTAAAGTAACTTCAGTCGGGCGAGAATACAAGGGCTTTCTCTTTTCCTTTTCGAACTGTTTCTGTTTATTCAGGATATTCTCCGCGCCGATTCGATTTCACACAAAGTAAAGGTCAACCCTTGCCAACTTATCCGGTGGAATACAACCGCGTGCGGTCTCTTTGACACGAATGCGTTTTTGTTCTCTGCCTCCAATTTTCCTTCGTCGACAACTTGCAAAGTCTTTGTGTAATGCCCGCACAACTCCAGTTATTTCTGTTTCCGCAAGGACTCGACTCTAGCTGGAATAAATTAATCCTTCCATCCTGGCCATACGGTTGAAAGTTGCGGCAGCGCCGAAGC
Source organism: Trachymyrmex cornetzi (assembly GCF_001594075.2). Lineage (NCBI taxonomy): Eukaryota > Metazoa > Arthropoda > Insecta > Hymenoptera > Formicidae > Trachymyrmex > Trachymyrmex cornetzi. Next base: position 1,179,822 of record NW_017297113.1, read on the forward strand.
GATTCCTTGTCAAGGAATGCATATTGCAAAGACTGAGTAAAAATATCTCTTCTTTTTTTATCAAATCTTTATGCTAAACGCAATATGGAGGACGGAATAATTCCATGCTCTTTTCATTTAAAACGTCAGACGTTTGTTAATTCCCTATAGACAGACTGTCTTTTAAACGACAGTTTTCTAGTGGATATTTATGAGAAAAATGCCTTTAACGCGATCGAACGCGCGGCGGGACATTAATCAAGTCTTCTTTTGGTATTTATTTTCTTTTCGCCGGAAAATAACAACAAAATTGCTCGACACGAATCCTAAAGCGAAAGACTTGTCCAAGTAAGACTCGGCACGTTCTGAAACGTGGCGAACTATCCGATGAACAATGAAGGAAGCCATTTCGAGGTCGTAAAATTCTCAGAAGTGTCTCTCTTAAGCCGGTAACGACGAACAGAACGTTTATGTCTGTTCCGCCACTCGATTTCACTGTTTCAGTATCGACGGAAGTAATAAAATTATACTCGAGAATGACGGAAGAACGCGCACGGGATGAGTCTGTATGTAGGGAATCATTTTTAAAGATATCAAATTATTTAATCAAGCGAGATATACTGAATTTATAAAGTGCTGTATATCTTTCATTAACCTCACACCGGTGATCTTTCTCTCTCGCGAGGAAGCTGAGAAAATTATTCCCCTTATCCGGGCTTATTAATCAACTTCCTAACTAGCTTCGCTTTTCTCTCTGGGCGAAAATCTCATTTGAAGGTGACACGTAACGATGATTCGAACCGACGAATTAATTTCTACTTAATGTAGAAAGAGAGAAATAGAGATATATATATATAGAGAGAGAGAGAGGAAAAAGCGAAATCAGGAAATAACGCGTCCGCAGAAGAAGCATTTGAAGCACGAATCTCCAAGTCAATCGTTATCGGAGTAACAGGATGTCCCAGAAATTTAAATTTTCTTTTTCTTTTTATCCGGGAAAGATATGAAAGAGAAAGATGCGATCGATTTTATGTTAATCTTGACGTAAATTTCGCCCGCAAAAGCAATCATCCTTGGGACGGCACGATGATAATAGATTCGCAAATAACAGCGACATTTTTACGTATCCGTTGCAGTGATTTATTATGTGATTCCGCTTCGAAGACATTATATTCTCGTAATTCACGTTCGCTTTGGAGTACGCTCGGGCGCCAACTTGGATGCTAATCTCCGATTAATTGCAGGCGAGTGCCTGCAGCAATCGCGCGAATCATTTCGTAACGTAACTAATATAAGCCGTTAAACCTCGTGACATTTAAAGACGGCTTACGGAATTCAAAGTAATTATCGTTCTCTCTCTCTCTTATCGGTCTTCATGGTCATTTATTCCCGGCGTTGTGTGTGTTTCAGGTCTCCGTAAGGTATATCCTTATTACTTTACCTTCACGACATTCACGAAAGGTCGATGGGTCGGCGAGAAGATCCTGGAAGTCTTCGCAAGGGAATTCCGTGCCCATCCAGCCGAAGAATACGAGAGATGTATTCGCGCCGGCACCCTGACGGTCAACTATCAAAAAGTGGACGTCGATTACAGGTTACGGCACAACGATCTCCTGGCTAACGTTGTCCACAGGTATGTGAACATTCCGTTGAAAGTAACCGACCATACGCTTTTTCTTGCGTCGTTATAATTTTTGCGAGCGTTTGTCACCGTCGTCGATGTCGTCGTCGTCGTCGTCGCCGTCGCCGCCACGATAGTCTGTGTTCCTCGCGATTTCTCGCGGCAAATGTCAAACAATTATATATTATTGAGAAAAGCATCGTCGACTCTCGAAAGTTTGGTTGAATCGCGAAAATCGACAACGGCATGTTGAGCTGCGAATTAAAAGAGAAAGCTACGCTAGAAACTTTGCGTTCCGTTCCTTCACGGAAAGAATGGATTTGCTAAAGTATTTAAAAATTTAGCTAGATGTAAATCTGAAAGTAATCCTAGAATGTTATATCGATGCGTAAATTTTACATATAAATGAGCGAGAGCATTGAGCACTAAACTACACGGAAAGGAACGATTTTGCTAGAGAAAGAACTAAGGTCTTTAAAAATTTAGATGCGATTCACTTCGTTGCAAATGCTTCGTTGATCAATCAGGAGAAAGGCTTTTACGAATTGATCAATCAAATAATGCTTCAAAGCATTTGCAGTGTTAAGTGAATCGCACCATTAGCTAGATACAGATTTGAAAATAATTTTGTTGCGTCATCAAAATAATTACGTGGGACTTTCAAGCATGATGAATGATGCTGTAAAAAGTTTCGACATTCTGTCAATCTTCTTGAGTGTCCTCCGTATTATTTTGATCAGCAAATCAGAAAAAGGTTAATTTTTTTAATTATGGAATTTTAGGATAAGAGAGAGAAATTTGTGACAGCCATGGTGTGAAATATAGAAAAACTTGTATGTTACATTAATCAAGAGAGGTTTATTTCTTTATACGTAAAGTTTACGTCTCGATAGCAATACTGTCTTACTTAATAACAATATTGTTCTGAGATTAAACATTGATGACAATGCTGCAAAAACATTCTATTAATGAGTTTGAACGTTCTACATAATTATTTTGATAGTCCAAACAAAATTACTTTCAAATTTATATTTAGCTTTTTTAAATATTTCAACAAAATCATTTTTTCGTATATTTAATTATTTGTACTTTATATTTGGTCGCAAATATGCAATACTGCGACACATAAAAGTGGATGTTATTCGATATTTTTTCTTTCTTTTTTTTTAACAAGGTGCATATTTAAAATGGCATTTCATAATATCAAAGTGTTGTACTTATTATTCGATAAAAGGCACGTACCTTTATCCATTTATACAGGGCGCACGCTACGTATAACGCTGGGTTCTCGGTACCGCTTTAAATCCACTTTTTCTTGGTCGAAAGCTTGTTTATCGGTCGACGCGGGAATTTCGGCCGACGTTGGGCAAACTACGGCGTACATATTTAACGAAGCCTATTGGCCCCGTATAAATCCAGGTTAGCTTCCGCAGGAATTTACTTTGATTTCAGAAGAGCCCCGGGAATTTGGCGAATCTTGTCAGGCGCGCGCAAATGAGATCGGGTTTAATTTCGGGAATTTCTGGGTTATCCGCTTAAAGCTTGTTTCATCTGCGCAAAACGTAATGTATCATTGTGATCGACAAGTTATATCGCACTGAGAAGGATTATCCTTAGCTTACACATAGACTTTTAGCTATGTTTTCGTCTAACGATTATATCCGCGAGGCTGGAGGTATGACGTAACGAAATGCGATCGACAGCCAGCCCGGTGCGAGCTGTGTTTGCGCGTTACGTTATATTATGTGGGAAGGTATCTAATGCGGATCAAATTTAGTTGATTTACACGAGACGGAAACGCATGCGTGGAAAGCGGCTTGGCTAAAGCGGGCAACATCGGATTAGTGCCGGGATTACATTGGTGCTTGAAACAGAAGTCTAAAATGCATAATCCGTATATAAACGGTTTAATTCGCTCACGCCAGAGCACATCCGTTATTCGTAATGCGGGAAGATGGACGGAAGCCGAGAGTATTCGCATTTTCCTATCATAACTGTCTGTAATATTTCGGGATGCCTCAAGTAGACCAGGGAGTCATTTAATTTTTTATCTTGAGCGGAAAGATGAAAAGTAAACATTTTTTTTTATGTGTGTATATGTGCATACCTACATACGTAAAAATGCCAAAGAGTTTGCGGGTTATCGCCGTGTCGTGATCCATTGCTAATGTTATTAGCAATGGATTATGACACGGCGATGACCCATAAATCTTCTGGCACCTTTGAAATAAATACCCATGGAAACCTCAAAAGCACGCACAGAAAAATACTTACTGTATATAAATAATAATTACTTATTTCAAGTATTTTAAATGTCTGTAAATCTATCATAAGTTAATCTATAACAAGCATCAAATTTATTCAAATTTATTCAAATTTATTTTGAATCCTGATAAGTTTAATACTTCAATCAAGATTATCAAATTAAAATAAATTCAATATGGTTATTATATAAAGTCGCTTCTTCGATCAATTATATATTTAAAAAAATAATTTTGTTTTGATAATAATGAGTTTTTTTTTTAATTTGTAAGTAATAAGTATATTTTAAGATTATCAAGGAAATATTCGTTATTAAAAATAATCGTTACTTAAAAGGAAGAAAATAAATTGAGTAATCATTTTTCTTTGCAGTAGAATGATATTTTTCTGTGTGCATACAAAAAATGTTCACTTTTCCGCGTTAGAGAAAAAGTTACGTGTTTGATCTCCTGGCAGGTCTTTTGACTTTATAAAGTAAAACAGGATGCGATCGAGGAAGGTCCAGGACGATGTAACGCGCAGGAAATGCGCGCAACGATGGCGTGCGGTCGAAAGGCGCGGCGGTAGGTCCAACGAACTCGTAAATCATTCGCTTCTCCTTACTTGAAGCAGTGTAGATAAGAGCAGCCTCGGTGGATCCTCCTCGTGCGCACGAGGCCGGAAACCACATGGCCGGGACTCATGTGATTATCCTTGGCATGGATATATAAGAATCTAATATGCTGTGAGTGCACACGCCGCGCTCTCTCGCTCTCGAGCGCGTTTTTAAACGCGCCAACGCTCAACGAGGTATCAGTGTGGTTATCAGCAGGGAACGTGGATGCGTCGAGTAGCTTCTGCTTCGTCGTTCCAAGATAAGCGCGCGAAGGAGCCTCGAGATTCTGCGAACGTCTCGCTAAGATGAATACATCATATTTTGAATGGAGAAAAAAAAATGCAAATGTAATAAACCTCTCTTTCCCTCTTTCCTCCGTTACCATTTTGTCACGAGTGCAGCAGTTCTCGTTGACGCTGACGTACGGAAGCTGGATTAAATTATTTCACGTCTCGCACGCCGCTAATACAGTCTGCCCGCTTGCATGCTAATTCCAACAATTATCCTGGCAATTGTACTTTTCAGGCGCGCGCTCGCGACACGCGGACCACTCGTGTCCTACATTTCGCCGCGTGTCTCCATCGTCGTTATAATGGCAAATTCCGGAGTTAATTCGTAGCTCACGAGAACGATATTTTTTTCTCTACGTCGATTTTTCATGTCGACGTCCAAGCTGACAACGCTAAAATGTATTTCCGTACAGAGTTTTTGCACGTCGGTTGAATTTCCGATGGGCAAGCGAAGTTAACCGGGTGAAGGCCGGAGTATAGGATAGTCGCCTAGTCGTCAGTAATAAACAATGAGATTTATGCAAAAAGGACGATTTTGCTGAAGTATCTAAAAATTTAGATATAAAATTTAACTATAAATTTAGCTCTCTTTAAAATTTAAAGCTAAATTCTCTCTTTCATACTCTCTAAATCTGAATCAATGGATATTAAATTATATTAGTCTCCATTGAGTATGCCATTGAATAATTAGTGAAATTCAATTGAAAAAGAAAGTTTGAACATAATGTAATTATAAAATACCGATATTTATACGTTAGTGTAGTTTCAATAGCATAGGGTAACTGTCCCAATTACTGTGCCTGTCCTTATTAATGTGCTTTTGTATTTTGATAAGTCATAGATCATAAAGAAAACTAGCATAAATAAATAAGAAAAAATATTTTTTTTTGTTAAGTTAAATTATTAATGCATACGATACCAAATATTTTATTTTTTCAGTATTAAAGTATTTTAAATATTTTCGAAAGATATGAGAAATTTATGTGAGTTTAGTAATACGTACCGCAAGATTTTAAACTTGTCCCTATTAATGTGCCCTGTATTGGAGCTAAGAACGTTGTGTTATGAGTGTACATTGAAATAAATATATATATAATTGAAATAATGATTTATGTAATATTAGCTTAAACAATTAGCTTAAATTTATTACCTGTTTTAATAACTAGTATATGTTAAAATGAGTCAAATATGGAAGGCACACAAATTGGGGGCACATTAATAGGGTCATCGTCGCTTGGAGGACTCACTAATAGGGACAAAAACATGTTTTTTATTTTTGTCAAAACATTATAAAATATTAACATTTTTTTAGATTGAAGAAATATTATAAGAAAAAGAAGTAGTTGAAAAACCGATATTGACTGCAAGCAGATAAAATTAAAACTACAATATTTAATAATTAATTCAGTAATAAGCAAATTGGCTAAAAGGCACAGTTACCCTATGCATTGAATTTATATACACTAAAGCAAGGTTAATTAGGGATTCTATGTTTCATTAATGTTTTAGTTGAATTCATTGTGAATTTAGTAATTACAGTGACATTACTTAGGGCTGATAATCAGTGATTATTCACTGATTCAGATTTAAAGAATAATGTCAAATTATACCTAATTTTATAATTTGAATTATTTTTAATCGTATGGTATCGCCACTGTTCCTACTCAATATGTTGTTAATTTAACTAAAACAATGAACTTTAACTCAAGAAATGAATTAAATTTGATTCAAATTAAATTTATTTTTTACTAAGTGCATACGTTATCTAATATTGACAATGTTTACTTTGAAACTAATCACAGAAATGAATTGTTTTATATTTAGACACAAATTGAAATTAAAAATAACAAAATATTATTTATCTTAAAAGGATTACCATTGTTTCTTTGTCATTTAACAATATACAGATTCGAAAATAGTTTTGTTGAACCATCAAATTAATTATATAAGGAACTCATAATGCCACAAAATATTTCGAGCAATCAGCTTGAGTTACATAATCCTTTTGATAGTCCAATAAAATTATTTTCAGATCTATAGTTGTCTAAATGTTTAGATATTCCAGCAAAACTTTTCTTTTCATATGACGTGATATTAGGAAATTAAAAAAAAAGACGCGTTTCTAAGATAAGATTGGAAAACTCTCCTTCGATCACGCGGAAACCCGAGGACCTCATCGAGGATGTGAACAATCGGGTGATTCTTCGTAATTAAAGCTGCTTTCCTTTTAGAAGATACAATTGACACAAATGTCGTTCTATTCTTCTTCAATGAATAACAAAACTAGAACGACACTTGCGTTACTTATGTCTTTTAAAAGGAAAAACAGCTTAAAACGCTTGATCGTTTGAGTGTCGAAACGTCGTCGATTGTCGCGCGATACCGCGAGACACGTTGTCTATCCTGCACTTGGGAACACGGGACTCCACAATTAAAATGGCATCGCAAATATAATCTAGGTCAGCTGTGGGAGTCCGTGATGCGCAACGGCATGATGCGACCAGCAGCGATATCTCCCGTTCGTATTTACGTTATCGGAACAATTACGTTACGCGCGTGTTGCATAAAGACGGAATACAAATATTGTGGGGAGGAGTAGGGAGGAGCAACATCACCGAACCGACCGTGAATTGTTACGATAGCCGAACAATTGCGGAGATGGATGGAAAGTAAATTGGCAGCCTGCAACACCACCTGTGCCGTTAGTGACGTTACGTCGTTGTTGTCACGTTCCGATACGCATTCGCGATCCTTACGGCGTAGATGTGACACGCAAATTTCGCGAGCGCGTGGCGCTTGTGGAAAAAGAACATTTTCTGGCGAGAATATGCTTGAGAAAACGCACTGTAAATTTTCGCATCGAAGAAATACCCCACTGCGGCACTTCGCGTTACCAATAGGTACTTTTGTATTGTTCTTGCAAAAATAATTGTATCTTCACAGTTGGAAAATTTATGTTAAAGTTAACACATTTCACAAGTTTCAAACGGTCTCCACGCAATTTTTTATATTAATTTAACACAAGATGAATGTTAAAAAGTAACACAAATATTGTGTATAAATTAACACAAAAATGTAATACTGATACAATTGATTGAACTGAAGCAAACTGTGGAAATATATAATATATATATTTTCTCAGTAAAATTAACATTTATTATAAATTAACACATTTTATTTTGTTCATTTATCTTAGAATTTACGTTTTAAAATATATTATTTTTATGTTATTAATTCATTTATTCATAAATTGTGTTTGACATTAAAGAATATTGAATATAAATTTAACATAAAATATTTAAATAACATAATCACATTATCGAATTAAATTAATACTCGAATATATTAAAAATTCAACATAAAATTTAAAAAAAACAAAGACTTGAGTGAGCCAACAATAAAGTTTTTTTGCAAATGGAACCGTTTCTTAACTGCATATTATTAACTATTATTTAAATATTTAATATGTATGTCGAGCTTCAAAAAAGCGGTTGTAGATTTATTCCTAAGAAGTACTATTTTAAATGTGTATAAAATAATAAAAAAGGTACTTTTTTATTGAAACATCAAGTTTTAATTACAATTAATAACAGATTTCTTCATACTTTGATATATAAAACGTCTGTAAAAAATTTGAGAAAAATCGGCGTTTGACGTTCTCTGAGATTTACTTGTGAGTGTGTTAAATTAATTTTTTTTTAATTATCTGAAGAATAAAATTACGACAGGCTAGATTGTTTTTTGCTCTTCTAATTTCTTCCTTTCGTTACACCTCTTAGCTGCAAACGTTTATCGCACCGATTATTTTTCTCAAAAACTTTTAACATTATATGTTTAAATTCGTTTGATCACTGTCGTAGAATCAGGAATATCCGAAGACGAAGGAAAGGCTCCGGTGTTTCCCTTCTAACAGCGTGTCTTCCCTTGGGAGAATTCATGTCGGTTGAGAGGAAAGGAAGTGCGGCGAAGAGACGACTTTGGTAATCTCGCCTCGAGGCAAGAAAGTTGAAACAGCGACCGATGCTTCGAAGGACACGACGTCGTTCGCACATTCGACGGTGCAGATACGCGAAGGACGCAATCGTCGGTGTCGCAATTACACTTCGACAATACAGCTGGATAACGCGAAACCTTTCGCAATCGGCTCCATTCGGGCATCCATCACTATGTCGGCACCGGTGCGACGTGCTGATTCCGATTGCATGAATCCGGGAAATCGCTTCCTAAAGTAGTCATGAATCACCTGGTAAACAACACGATGTTTGTGACGCCAAATCGCCGATGGGAGTCCTTTTCTCTCGAGAATGCGGATTAATCGATTCCGTGAATGCTTGATCGCCGTGAATGTCTTGTCATGGTACTTAATTAATGTAACAAGACAGGCGTCATAGCGCGTTATCGTGTTTCTTCAGGCATTCACGTTAGAAAAACACGTCCCTGATTCGCTCCGAGCAATAAGGAAAAAGTTTTTTCTTTCTTATCTTAATTACAAGAAATAGAAGGTCTATATTAAGTATAGGATGTAAATTATGTGATTATTATCTGTAGAATGTGGCCGTGAGCGAATAGCTGATTATTAACACATAAACTAGAGAGATAGAGATCTGAAGGTTCGCCAAGCACATCGAATGCTTTCGATGTATTGTCAGAAATAATAGCTCCACGAGTGGAGCATGTCGAGAACTTCAGTGGCAGAGACGCGTCGTTTTCCGTTGCCATTTTTCAATTAATGTCCCGATGTTCGTGGTACTCGCGATCGATGGTCCAGAATAGCCTCTCAAAAGGGTCTTTGGAGAAAACTCGTGGGCGTGACGAGTGTCGAGTCCGCTCGTTGCTGGCCTTCATTCCAGGATCGTTCCTCGGGATCGTCCCGGTCTACCTACGTTGTTACGAGCGCTCTCTCGCGTCTTTTCCGGTGATGCGGGAAATTAGGTGGGATGATTCAATTAGCCGGAAGAGCCCCTCCGTAGGCGAACGATTCGCTTTACCGTCAACGCCGTGTAATTTCGCAGGAGAGTTGGTCCCCGTCGATGCATCGGCAAATGGCCGTAGAATGCGGCGCATTGAATAGGTCTCACGCGTCTCTTCGCCTTCATCTCGCTGCCTTCTGAACGATTAATCTTCCTGAGCTTCTTCTCGCAATATCGACCATGTCACCGTCTTCTCCAACGCGGAACGTCTCGCGGAACGTCTTACAAAATGTCTTGCGGAATGCGTCGGCCCGGTCGTAACATTTGTTGAAGAAGTAATCCGGTTAATATCCGCTTTCTGATCGACTCTCGACGAATTCGGCCAAGTCACGAATGAAGAGTAATCAGCGTGAAGATCGATCGCGAAGACGCGTGACGCCGTGGCGGTGCAAGGAGCTAGAGTAGCAGGGGTGCGCAACCCAAATATGTTAAAACAACGTAATACAGTATACTGAAAAAATATATACTAAATTTTAATAAATATGTTTGAATAATATTAATTAGGGTTATGTGTGTTTGAATAGTAGTAACTGTCCCTATTACTTCATATATTATTTTACGCCTTTGTATTTAAATAAGCCACAAAAAAAATCAGAACAGATAAATAAGAAAAGGTATTTTTTTTATTAAATTATATTTTTAATGTATATGTTATTAAAAATAATATTCTTTAAAATTAAATTAAAAATAAATTAAATTAAATTAAAAATAATATTTTTTAACTATAAAAGTATAATGAACATTTTTTGAAAGATACATATCACAATTTAGAATTTATGTGAGTCTCAGTAATACCGCAAGGTTTTACTGAGTCCCTGTTAGTGCTCCGTATTGGAGTTGACAACGTTGTGTTATGAGTGTACATTAAAGTTGTAAGTATAATTAAAATAATGATCTATGTACTAGTAACTTAAATAACTAATAGCTTACATCGACTTTAGTAATTATCTTTTTTAGTAATTATATGTTAAAATAATTTAAATGTGGATAAGCACATAAATTGAGGGTACATTAATTAGGATCCATCGCTCTTTGAAAGAGTACACTAATTAGGACAAAATATTTTCTTTATTTTTATCAAAAACATTTTAAAATATCAAAATTTTTAAATTAAAAAATATTATAAGAAAAAGAAATAGTTGAAAAACCGATATTGATTTTAAATAAACAAAATTAAAAAAAACTACAATACTTAATAATTAATTCAGTAATGAGCAAGTTGACTTAAAGGCATACTAGGTACAGTTATCTTATATATTTACGAAATGTGGACATATATTTATTTGGTATAAAAACTATTAATTCGGTGTATCATTTTATTGAATAAATATTTATTTACTATAAATAAATATTTAGTTAGTACTATTTGAACAAACACTTATTAAAATTTAATAAATTCCTTTTCAGTATACATAATAATACAATGCGATGAAAGAAGAAAACAGGTAATCTTGCTCGAATTTTATTCACGTCTGTCGAATGGATACTTTGAAAAAAATGTCTGGTTGGACGGATCGGAAGATTCTAATTATATAAATCAGAATTCCAGTTCTCTCAACTAGAATAGTAGATTCAATTAAAAAATTCTGATTTGTTTATATTCAACCAGAATTCCGAATAATCCAATCACATTTTTCTTAGTGTATAAACCAGAATTAACTTGAGGAAAATGTCTGGCATCGCGCACCCCTGGACTCAAAGCATGGAAATCCATCCGCGATCAGCGAACGATAAGGCAGGACACCTGCGGGCACTCTGCTTACGTGTTGCGGACACAAGGGTGAAGCGCAGAAGGAGGTGCCCGACCTCCACAACCTCCGTTCCGATACCATCGTGCACCCGGTCCATGCTAATAAATCAACCTGTCGCCGGACTTCCAGTCGCGCCCTCGACCCGCGACACGCTTCTCTATCGCTTCTGTGCATCACCCGCGATCTTTGCCGCACTACCTGCTCTCGTATGTAAGCCTTTGGTTTCGCTAAAAGCACCCGCTCCCTTCCGGCTAATTTGCGCGAAAATTGAATAATTTTACGCGATGGCAAAAATAAGATAAACTGCTTACCTGAATGCAATCGTGTGAGGGGAAGCGTATTTCTGCAAATGCAATCAAAAGAAATACCTGAATTCTACTCTCGTAGCACGAGCGATCTATCAATTATATCACGATTGCGAGGCGTATCTCATTATATACCAATTCTCGCGAGGATCGTGAGAAAACGCGATAAGGCGTTCTTTTTCAAAGATTAAGTGGAGAGAGAAGATTACCGCCTTCCTTCATGGAACGACCGCCAAGTGCTTTTTTTTCTCACGGTGGCTAACCGCGTTCTCAGTTAACGTATAATTTGCGATGGATTAATCTCTCAGTAGATTTAGCGGTCACGACGTAATTTGAAATTGGCGAGGAGTCGCCGTCTATTACCGGTGGAAGTCACCGGTTCGTCTTACGATCTGTGTGCCTAGGAGTACGCGACAAACTACCTATGCACGCTCAAACTAATTGAGAATTCTCATGAAATTCTAATTCAACGCTGCGGCCACGTCGCGAGGGAATCCGTGATGTTGACTGACCGGGTTGATGTAATCTGTTTGCGCTTTTACATTTGTGCCATCTCTACGTTTTTCTAACAATATGTCAAAAGCATTTTCATTTGGTGACGTTGAAAAGTCGACGGATATCGGCTTATCGAATATTTGTAGCATTGAATAAAAATATCGTCTGACATTTTGTCATATTTTAAGTCAATAAAAATTAGTTTAATGTTATTTGTCATAAGTGCATTGAGAAAAAAATATATGAAATTTTTGGAGTTGCAATTTAATGTTATTATAAGTGGAATCTTTTAAGATGCTTATTAGCATCATTATGTCTGCAACTATGTTTTTACCCTTTCCGTTTGCAATCTGGTATTTTTTGTCCAGTCAAGAGGTCTGTGTGTTATTTGCAGCTGAATTAATATACACTTTTGGAACTTAAGAGATAAATATATGATATTTAGCGAGAACGAAAAAGAGAGTTCTAATACAGTCTTGTTTGCAAGAATAAAAAACAGTCATTAAGTTCTTGTTGTTCTATGCTTTTAAAAAATGTGAAAAAATATAAGGTTACTTTTTAATACCTCTATTACATTACCAAATAGTTTTGAAGTAATTTTAATGTTAAAACTTCTATTGAACAGAAATTAAAATTTGAGGGTGAAATTTCATTTATGCCAAAAAGAAAAGAGAAACCAAGTTACAGACTGAGAGTTAGATAAACGATTATGTAATTTGTGGTGTTATTTCCAGCTTCAATTTATAATCGTTTCAAGTTTAACAAATTGAATCGTAGTTTATAGAATTGAAAAATCTATTTGTAAATCTATATGTGAATATTATTTACCCTTAGTATACACGATTTCGTCGGTTGTGTTTTGTTCATTTTTTTTCTTTGAAAACTAAGAGCATCAAATAGTTATAACATTTATATACAATTTTTTAAATATACAACCTTAATAAGTACTTTATAAAGATTTTAAAGTATACATAAGAATTACTTAGTAATTTTGTGTATTTGTTAAAATAATAAAATTTAATGCGGAATTCATCGTGTTGTAAAGGACTGGAAAATCATCACATGTATACTGGCGAATTTACAGGGGGGGAGAGGGGGAGGAGCCATGTCTTTTTTTATAAATATTTATAGCACCAAGTGTTATATATATTTTTAATATTTTTTTGAAATGCTTAATTACAGTTTTAATATTCTAAAAATATAATTTAATTTAAGAAACTCTTAGATATAAAAATGTAGATTCTATTATAATATGTTATTCTTCTTTTGTATAATATAATTTTAAAAGTTTTATAAATTATACATTTCAATAATACTTTTTCAATGTAATAATTTAAATAATAATTTAATAACATTTTTCGCTTGCGACGGGTCAATGGCTCCCCTCTTGACTAATTTCTGGATCTACCGATGATGCTTAACTGATAGTTATGCATCAAGATCCGCTTTGAATAAGACTTGAAAATAGGATTTTTTTCTTTTATTGAAGTTGTACCATCAAATTCTATATGACAATAGGATATATATTCAAATATACAATCAAATATATTTAGGTTATATCATGATATTGTTATTGCTAACAATGCTAACAGAGAAACAGAGTAACAACTATATTACACGAAAATCTGGTTTAAATCAATGTTTAACACGATATGACTGATACGTTTAAATCAATGTTTAACTCGATACGACTATGAATACATAACCGTATGTACAATATTATGATGTTTTTCGAGAACGATGTAGGCCAAGTAACGAAGTAACCTAACTCTTGGAACTTGACAGTTTCAAACTGCAATTAACTCTGCCACGTTCCCCCACGGTCCTTCATGTCAATCGGCCTTGTTCCTTACGTAGTGAGGCCGCTCATGTCGGACTCGGGCCGAGCTCGTGTCTAAATTCCAAGTGTTCCCGGGGTGTGTCTCGAGAGCGCATTCCGTCGTGACAAGACCTCGGGATTCGCCTGCAATCCGGCGGAATTAACGATCTACCTGCTTGCTGCTGAACTTTGCTGGGCGACGTCTATCCTGCGGTCTGATATCGCTCGATAATCGTTTTATGTCCGCGCGGTCCTTTGTGCCTTTGGGAAATTTAACCGCGGCTCGGAATCGACCTGTCTGTTTGGGCCTAACGAAGCGAAATCGCGCGATGCTATTTCAGAAAGTATAGCTAATGAGTCCTGGGAAAAATTATTTCTCGAGAGATAATCGAACGATTCCGTGGATAATCGGGAATTGTGGGAATTGTGGAAATAAAGAAGAGCCAGAGATCGTGTGATAAAATAAAATTGTATCTATATATAGTTTAATAACAACGAAAAATAAAGATTAATTGCACTCCAGAAATTTAAGTAAATATTCAATAACAGCGAGTGAGAGAAAAATTCTATGCGGTTTGTGTGCTAAAATTTAACGAAGTAAATTACAGAAAGTGAAGTACTGACAATTGTCAAATAAAAGCTGTCGTTATAATGATTATGTTCAATCATGTGCAAACAGGTAATGTTGTTCAACTTTAATAGATCTATTTTTAATGTTTCTATTCTACAGGGTGTCTGGAATTTAAATGTTAAAACTTCGGGAGCGTGTAGGTGATCGATAAACTAACTAAGAAAAAAAGTCCTGTAGAGATATACTCGTTTTTGCTTCGTTTTGGAGAAAATCGCAAAAAAGACAAAACGTAGTTGCTTCGTTCTTGCACTGTCTCTAAAGTATTATCGTACACGTCACTAAAATCGTACACGAAAACAATAATAATAATTCCGTTTTCAGATGAAAACTTTTTTGTTTGTTTTCGTCTAGTGGGACCATTTTTTTTTGCTCGACAGATTAAATGCAGCCAGATATACAGATTTTTTAGAGACTGACTTCTTTGATTATTTAGAAAACATTCATCTGCAGCAACGTTAAAATATAGTTTCAACTCGATGGGCGTCCAGCTCATTGTAGCAGAACTACTCGAGCTTGACTAGACAGACATTTTCCACAACGATGGATTGGACGTGAAAGAGTAGTACCTTGGCCACCCCGATTACCTGATCTGACACCACTGGACTTCTTTGTATGAGGGGTCTTGAAGCAGGAAGTTTATTCGTCGTCAATCAACTCAAGAGAACAATTGAGAAATCGAATCGAGGCTGCAGTACACCAAATATCGCCAGATCAGTGTTTAGTTGCAACACGAGCTGTCCGTACTAGATGCTTGTATTGCTGCATGAGGCCAACATTTTGAACAATATTTACATTAAGCAAGTGAATAAATAGAACGTGAATAAGTAATGAGAAAGTACAAAAATGAAAACTACGTTTTGTCTTTTTTGCCATTTTCTCCAAAACAAAGCAAAAACGAGCGTATCTCTACAGGACTTTTTTCTTAGTTTATCGATCCTTTACACGCTCCCGAAGTTTTGACATTTAAATTCCACCCTGTATGTATATCCAGGACTATTTAAAAAGACTTTTTTCATATTAGTTATATCATTATAAAAACGGAAAGAATAATTTTGCTGAAATATCTGAAAATTTAGGTACATACAAATCTAAAAATAATTTTGTTAGACCAAAATAATTATGTAGGAAATTTAAGCATAATGAGCAACGGTGCAAAAAGTTTTAGTCA
The DNA here is from genome assembly GCF_001594075.2 of Trachymyrmex cornetzi. Classification (NCBI taxonomy): domain Eukaryota; kingdom Metazoa; phylum Arthropoda; class Insecta; order Hymenoptera; family Formicidae; genus Trachymyrmex; species Trachymyrmex cornetzi. Next base: position 1,195,708 of record NW_017297113.1, read on the forward strand.
AGGTTTTGGTATTCCAGCAACCAGGTTAAGCGAAATTATTTTTATGGTTCAATAAAATTATTTTTAGGTTTATTATCTAACTTTTTTTAGATACTTCACTAAAACCTTTCTTTTCGTGTACAATATCAGTAATCGAAGCTCATATGTTTTTACTCATATGTTTTTTGGAATAAAATATTTCTGGTCGAATCGATTATTAGATACAGATAATGGTTACAGTTTCGGATAGTTGAATCGTGATATGAAGCATTAGTATTAACCGAGATAATAGAACTGAACACAATGGATCTGAATAGCTGGTTGGAAGATCTTGCGGGAAGTCAATGTCGCCAACTAGACAATTAACTAACATAAGTTCGTCTAGCTGGCCGATCTGTTTCTCGATAATCACATTATTCATTACATGAGCATTCATCTTGATGGAATTTACTAGGTCGCGTGGTTGATTTTGAACAGTCACTAGCTGCGGTTTCTACGATAAGCAGAGATCGCTTTGACACATTAAAGCGTATTGGACCGAATCGATGTTTCATGTATGAAGCTGTTACTGGCTCTATATAACTGAAGGTAGAAGTATGTACCAGTTACATCGATTCTCGATAAAAGCCTGCGATTTTATTGAATACATTGTTAACTGAAATGACAACTGAGAAGCAATTTTACGATAGAGACATTAAAATTATAATGAAGGTGGGATAATTAATATGTAATTGTCTGAATATTAATATGCAATTGTCTGGCATTAGCATTGAATAGATATTTCTTTTGTAGCTTCTTTAAAAGTCTTCGTATTACAAGATGGAAATTGAGCTTGCAGCAAAAACCGACAGATTAATTCCACGTTTTACCGATGTTTTATCGAAGGCTAATCTGGCGACAACCCATGATGACTCGTTACGTAAAAGTTGATCGTCGGTGAATTCCCACGGTGACTCGCGCTGATTTCGTTAGAATATAGTTACCATAAATTTAGCCGTGCCGGCGAAATCTCCTTGGAGAGAAGCGGCTTCGTTCCGAAACATAGAGTGATACAATTACAGGCGGAGCCAGATGTTGCTTCCCTTCGCTGTTTGTCCTTATGATCGGTCGCGACAGGGCCAACAGCGGAACGCGATTACATTCATATATTAATTACGTAAATTATGTATGTATTAATTAGAATGCACGGAGGGTCCACGGCGACTGCGTATCACGACCACGTAACATGACGCGTAGCATTCTCTTGCACACGTTACGTATCATTGATGCTGTTACACTGAAATTATGCGCTCTGAAATTTTAATGTCGCAAGCTCTCCAGTTTGCCACACCCCAGTGTGTGCAGATTGCATGCACGAGCTCTATTACGCTGCAAATTTTTTTGACAAGAATAAGTGGATGCGCAAATGCACGCAGATGACCGCGCAAAATCAAAATTAAATACACTGTATGTGTGAGGAAAAAGTTTTTATATAAACATACATTTATAAACATATATTGTATTGGACTTAAATACGTACATTCTCTAACGAAAGAAATAAAAACAAGTAAATTGATTTAGTCAAATAAACAATTTTTTCTCTCAGTGTAACTAAAAAAATGTTGTATCCTTCCACATTATGAAATAGAGCGATAAACGAATTATACAAATAAATTGCATAGCGAAATCCATCAATATGTGATTGCGGAAGCAAAATCAATATTATTCGGTCATAATATAAGACTATAAACAGAAATATTTATATATATAGAAAAAATAAATGTACATTACATACCGCATATATTTTTATAATATTATATATGCATTTCTATTTACAATAATGTAAATTTCTCTATACATTATTTGACATTGTCAATAGTGTGGCGAAAAATGAAATGTAACGGAGCTATCCTGACGCGTTTGAAATGTGTATTTAAATAAACTGACGTAGCATATGATACACGCATAAAATTAAAAATCGGCAAAATAAACATTCATTTTAAGCGGAAAATATCGGACGCCCGTGCATCAACGTCGGCCATGCGCGCGAGCAGAGTCAATATTATTCGATTCATATATAGAACCATCTACACAACTGTGCGCGGAGTACCGAAATTTCCCAAAATTTATTCATTACCAAATAATTTTCTGTACGCTTCCTCGATTTCGTCGAGTTTACGATTTATTCGCAACCGGGCGTGTTGCAGCCATGGAAAATGCCCGACGAAAACGCATGAGAGCGTAAGCGCTGTAATAATCATTCAGCAGGCTTTCCCGCGTGACCCGACGGTACAATTAACGCGTCTATATCTCTCGTCCGTGACGAAGCGGTGGGAAAGGCAACACACGTGCGATAACGCATCGTATGCCACATGCATTCTGGTTAATTGTTCAAAACCTCGTCTAATGATTCTACGTGTAACGAGATCGGTTCGGCGCATGCGATCTTTTTGTTCGCAACTTTTCAATCGCGATCGATCGCGTGTGTAAATTAATTTTCTAATGGCAAGATGAATTTTTAGTTGAATCTGGATTTACTCTTTTTCCTCCAATTAATGTACAAAATGGATAAAAAAGTAAATAATAACCCACAAAACTACATCCTCTGTTTATTTGTAAATGAAAAAAGTGCAATCAAGTTATTTACTGATTTTAAATATTTGCAGTATATTATTAAATTTCATTATGTTAAATTATACCCAATTTGAATTACTTTTAATTAACACTAAATGTCAATACGTGGTTACCAATTAAAACAGAAAACTATATTCAAAGGCATACACCACAACGCAAGATATTGATAGCTAGTATTTTATATTTCAATCGTTTAACAATTAAATAAACATTTCGGCCTTAAATTAGGTCATCTTCAGTATTACAATCATTCGTCTTATAACTTACGCATTTATACATATTTACGTAAAAAGGCGCAGATTTGAGTTTTTTCGCGTTATGCATTATAAATTTAATTATGCGAGAACGTTTGTCCACGAATCGATATATTTATTACAGAGAATATTAATGATAAATTTTGACTACCTTCATTTTTATTATTAATATTCTCTGTAATAAATAAATCGATTCGTGGACGAACGTTCTCGTGTAATTAAGTTTACAATATATAACGCGGAAAAACTCAAATCTGCGCCCTTTTGCGTGAATATGTATAAATAAGTTATAAGACGAATGATTGTAATACTGAAGATGACCTAATTTAAGGCTGAAACGTTTATTTAATTGTTATTCGATTGAAATATAAAATACTAACTATCAACATCTTGCATTGTGGTGTATACTTTTAATTATTTCTATGGCCGCCACTCGTTAATTTAACTACAACTATTGTGTAACAATTCAAAAAATTGTATTAATTTGATTAATACATTCAATTATCATGTACTAAAAGTGCATGTATTAGTACGAACTCTGAAACTAATCACAGACAGGAATTGACTTACATTTTGATATACGTGAAAATTAAAAATAATAAAATGTTATTTAACTCAAGAGTTACCATTGTTCTTTTGGTAAATCCATTAAGAGAAATAAATCGGAAAATAAACCTACTTTTTTTATCAAAGCGATTTTAGTGTTTAAGTATTTCAGTGTAAATTTATATATGTATTCAATTCTGCAAATCGCCGAAATCTTTTTTAGTCTTGAAATGCAATCATGAACAGAACTGGAGTAAAAACAATTAATGAAACCATAAAAAATATATATTACAGGCAATAGGAGTCGACGCTGGTTATCAATTAGCGCGATTTTTCTTAATACTAAAAATATAAACCTTAACTTTGAACGTTTCCACTCATGGTTTGAGTCTTCATCAGCAATCTTTCCCCCTAGCGCAACGAATATCGCATGACAAAATGATATCTCCAACATATTTCTTCTCAAAAATTGTACTGGAGTAGTTATATATATACCCTTTTGATATCTAACGGTGTAAAACAATCAATCTTTTAACTGATGAAGCCGTGAGTCCCATTCGACTCCAACTTTATCGTTAGGGAATTATTTAACGCAGAAAAATGCGTCGATGTCGAAAAGACGTAAACCGTTATCCATTATCAATCATCCTTGGATCTGCGGACTAAACTGCAGGCGTTTTCGCAATTTCGTTTATCGCGGCCGATCGCAGCCGAAAATAAATTCCGTAGGCCGTCTCACGTTACCGTTGTCTCCCTTGTTGACTAACAATAATCCCTCGCACTTTTCGGACCTGCAATAATTTATCGCCGCGCTTTTGCATCGCCGTTCGGTGCTATCTGTACCAGTGATGTTCTCAGCTCGCATATATCTCGCGGTCGCGCGGAGACGTGTGTGTGTCACCGCGGTATGTGACCCACGTTAAATTTGGAAGGTGCACTCAGGACGTCGCCGTTCTACCGACGAGTGGCACGCAAACCGATTGTTACGTCGTCGCACCTTTCGAATGTCACGCGAGGAACGACGGCGAGACGGATAGGCGAAAAACTGTGGCACGCGACATTTTAATGGATATAGTATACTTAACCCGAGAAGGCTTTTAGAAAAATGATGGAATTTCAGATGAACAAAGACAGTGGTCTATGTGACTCGTATCGAATAATTTATTTCGAGACACGAAAGACGAATATTTATGTACTTTATCTACGTCACATCAACTGTTATGTTTGATTCTACTTTCCGTGATACTACATATTGTTATCTCGGTTAGGTATTCAGTTTGACAAATAAAGGAAATTCGAGTTTGTTAAAATTAATGGAGAGCGAGCGACAGAGTAGAATCTGAAAGCAGCAGAGCACCTGAAATAGTTGCTAGTGTTACTAAAGATAGGATAAGAGAATCGTTACACTTCGCGAGCGCATCGTGTGTTATCCGACGCCATCTCGACGGAACGGAATATATATGATGTAATGTTCTCTTCATGTGACACGCTTCGAAATTCCGTCGTGAACTTTGAAGGTTCTACGGCGCGCGCGCGCGTTTGTGTATGTACAATGAAGATACTTTGAGAGTGGCGAACCCAAAATGTTGGAGCGGAAATGTGATTTACGAGACGGAAGCGATTTATTGCCTTTCGTTGTGAGGTTGCATAATATCATGTCAGCCAATTGGAAGATAGAAGTTACTTATTCTCGGTTTCGATATATATATATATATATAGACACGGAACAGAAGACTATGTCGAATGAAACTGTAAGAGGCATTCTCGATTATGTGCCTCAGGATAAGTATACATGTGTATCTATTGTGATGGTTTTTAATGATTTCTACCTTGCACGGAAAGAACGAGATTTTGCTGAGTATCTAAAAATTTAGCTAGATACAGATCTGAAAATAATTTTGTTGAACAATTAAAATAATTATGTACTGTTAAATTTATAATATCAAGTTCTACCCAATCTGAGTTACTTTTAATCGTTTTTATAGGTCGCTATTGTTTCCTCTTAATATATCGTTCATTTGACTGAAACAATGGAGTCAAAAAATTTAATTCAAGAAAATGTATTAAATTTTAACACACATAGAGGTTAAAAATAAAAAAATGTTATTTAAGTCAAGGAGTTGAGTTACCATTACTCCTTTGACATCTACACTGTTAAATCTAGAGTATCGAATTTAATTTAATTTAAGTTTTCACTACAGCTTTCAATATATCGTTATTTTATATTAAATTATATTAAGTAGAAGTAGTGGCAACTTAAATTTAACGCTAGATTTAACGGTAGATATCAAACAAGGAACAATGATAACCCAATGCCTTGAGTTAAGTAACATTTTGTTATTTTTAACTTCCATGTGTGTTAAAATATAAATCAATCCATTTATAGTTACACTATAGATTTAACAGTGTAATAGTGTAGGAAATACAAATATGAGAAATGCTGCAAAAAATTTTGACATAGCAATCAACTTACTTCCTATATAACTTTGATAGTCCATTAAAATTATTTTCTGAATTATTAGCTAAATTTTTTTTGGATTTAGCTGAATTATTCAACTGCATTTAGCTGAATTTTTTAATACTTCAGAAAAATCGTTCTTTCTGTGTGCGCTTGAAAAGGAAAATGGAACAATAGATATTTGTACGTAACCGATAGAGCATAATGCTAAAAGATTAGTATAGTGCGTGACTAACACACGTGGTTTTTTTTGTAAATGTAATGCACGCAATAATGACAAAAAAATGTAACGAGAAGTTAACGAGTAATCGCGCTCCATTATTTAAACTATGGATGATTATATTAATCGCTGAAGAAGTACAATTTCATGTTTCCGAGGAATGAACTTTTCCGCTCAGTTGTGAAATGCCATTATATAAATTCGCCCTCGATCTACTTTTATGATTTAATAACATCTTCCGTGATCTTAGAACGTCATTACGTCTACGCGATTTCGCTGAGTCTATTCTGGTGCGATTCGCGTGAGAATGGACCTAACGACGCATCGATTCGCGATTAGTTTTCGGGAGATGCGCGTCGGCCCTCCGGGAGTTTCACCGCGGTGCAGGTGGTGTCGCAATTTATAAAGTTTACGAACGTCTTGCTAGCCGAATTGAATTCTGTTTGTCACGTGTTTTATCCGATATTCGCAGCTATCCGGCCTTCATCGTAAACCCCCATTTATCGTGAACGAGGCACTTTGCAAAGACGGGAAAAGATTTTGCAAATCCAATCTCGATGCGCTGAAGACTCCTTTCCTCTCTTCCTTCATTCCTCTCTCTCTCTCTCTCTCTCTCTCTCTCTCTCTCTCTCCCCCCTCTCCATCGCATTTGTTTTTTCTCTTTCCAGGTTTCCTTATTGTTCGCGTAGAGAGAATGCACGTGCATAGGACACGTAGTGGGTACGACCGCAGTTTTGCGGAGTGGAAATGCATTAGGTAGATGGAACTCATAATTGGAGCCGCCGCATGCACGTGCATCCACCTGCTATATTTATTTCTTTTTTTTTTTTTCGTTTTTTTCCCCTTTTACCTTCGTTCTGCTTCTTCATCTCACTTCGCGGAACGCCCTTCATACGTTTACCTTAACGTTAGATAAAAGCGCAGCTTTATATTTTCGCGACGCTGTTCTCGACTTTGTTAGCTCCTCGCGCGAGTATTTTTGCACGCGCGCATGTATGCGTAGGAACGCAGCCGGCACGACGGCACGATTTTTCCGCCTTTTGCGGTCGGACGATGTATGCAATCAATTCGCACGTGAATAGAATCGCAAAAAAGCGTAACATGCGTGCGGGCGTGGCGTTGACTGCCGATTGCCAGCAATGAATCGCGATAAACCGGTCGCTTGCGATAATCAATCGGCGATCGATCATCGTTTCTCCTCGATATTACAGTAATTATCTACAATGTCGAACTTGATTACCGCGGTTAACAATCTGAAGCGGTTGACAGTATTTCCACGGGTATATTATCCAAAGATATATTGAGTGCATTTAGTACCATTCACTGAATGCTCAGTGAGCAAGAAAGGAATTAATATGTTTATTTAGTATAATATTCGTAATATAGAATAACCTTTATCTGTTATAAATATAATCTCTAATATTATATTTCTTACTTACTTATTACTGTTTATTATTTCTCTAAGACCGTAGGAATGTGAGCGATACGAGCGTAATTTTATGTTGCTTACATGGCCTTAGAGAAACAATAAACAATAACAAGTAAGAAATATAATGTTAAAGATTATCTATAATAGATAAGTTATTCTATTATAAATTATGATATTATGATATACTAACAATAATAATAATAATGTAATATAAAAAAGGCTGTAGAAGTCAACGCTGGTTATAATTAGCGATAAATTAAATAATGATCAAATATATTATCTGATACATATATAAACCTTGTACGTTTCAACTCTATTTTGAGTCATCTCATGATTAGCTACGTCATTGCATGCATGGATTGTGGAGATGTTATTTTGCGATGCAATATCTATCTCTTTTTATTGTGTTGATGGATGGATTGAATTGCTCAAGATGACTCAAAATAGAGTTGAAACGTACAAGGTTTATATGTGTATCAGATAATATATTTGATCATTATTTAATTTATCGCTAATTATAACCAGCGTTGACTCCTACACCCTTTTTATATATTACATTATTATTATTATTGTTAGTAATTTAAAGGAGTAACTACATATTGTGGTTTCAAATTGTGTTATTGTTAATTATGATATTATATTATAATAAATATCATAATATTATAATAAATTAACATATTAATTCGTTTCTTGCTCACTGAACGTTTAGTGAGCGATTCAACAGTGTAATGTTGTTAAAGAGAGGGAAATTGACCGTCTTCACGCTCCTCTCTAATTTTTGTATACCACACACAGAGAAATGTTTGGTATGTATATTTACGTTGTTAATATGTGACTAACAAAAACTTTCTTATTTTTTCATTAAAAAATTGTGTTGTTCTAATCAGAATTTGGTTAGAATAATCAAATGTTGATTAAAACAATACAATTTTTGTTATTCTAATCATATTTGATGTTCTAATCAAAATTTGATTACAATAATCAAATTTTAATTAAAACAACATAATTTTTTAATGAAAAAGTGAGAAAGTTTCTGTCATATATCAACAAAATAAATAGTTATACATACCAAAATATTTCTCTTAATGCATTAGATATATTAGATATGGACTATTTAGATACGTATGTGGTCCATGCTTTGATACTGTCTACTCGTGCGAGAACTACTCGACATTTCGATATCGTCTGTCGCGTGTACGTACGAATGTGCGTACGTGTATGTGAATGTGTGTATGTGTGTGTATGTTACGTGTACGTCTACATACGTGCACTACGTACGCGTGTGCGAGATGTGTAAGCGCAAACGGAACAAAGCCACGTTAAGCTGGTTGCGATTGGTGTGTTGCAGACACGAGGTGCCTGTCACCTCGGAGCCGATCACGGTGATACACATGGACGAGGACGTCGTCGTGGTCAACAAGCCCGCCTCCATCCCTGTAAGTGGTGTACTGCCAGAACTGTACTGCCAAAAAATTGTTTGTCGTATTGTCCAAGCCACGAAAACATCACATACACGTATACGCATATACACACACACACGTACTCTTTTGCATGTTCCTCGACACTTTCCACGCAACCAAATCGCTTAACACTCGAAGTCCGCTCTCGCGTTTCAGCCTCTATCTGAAAAATTCCATAAGCTGTCTTTACAAGTATAATATATACAACCGCAGATTTTTACAGAAAATTATTCCTAGAGCATGCTTTCGCAGGGTTAAAGTCCCATCGCTGTTAAAATTTAGAATTTCCAGACTATTCTTTTGCACTCTCACTAATGAAATTTTCCATCGCTTTGTCTATATATATATATTTGAGTGTACCCCATAAATTAAATTCTAGCGTGTCTCAACTGGGCCGCGCAAACTTCCGTTCCTTCAATGTCGACCTTCTGATTTCGTTAGCGTTCTTTTATTTCCTTCTCTCTCTCTCTCTCTCTCTCTCTCTCTCTCTCTCTCTCTCTCTCTCTCTTTCTCGACGCATGGAAGGCGACTAAATCGCCACTAACGAGTCGTTTTTCAGACGGTGACTAACAAAACAACGCGGTTTACAGATGTTATGCGTCAAATGTCAAGGGCCTCTGACGAGTTTTGCCTTTTTAAAATGCAACATTTCGACATCAGGCGACCTCGGTTTCTCCTGGTATACTTCGGGATACGACACAGTTATGACTAAAAAAGGGAAAAAAAAGCATGTGGAGAAAAAAGGAAATTTAGAATTTACACGCACACGCAGGCAACTCGCATAAATATCCCGCGGTCGCGAATGCACTACGGCCGCAAACGCGCGAATAAAACTCACTATTAAAATGTTAATCGTGCGCATTACGACGCTCGCAAATCACGAATAATTTACTCCGCGCGCTATTATTGCCGCTCCACGATAATGTCGGACTTTGCGGACTCCGCTGTAAAAATACATAGGTAAAGGACAGGAGCGTTTCTCGGCGAGTATAAAATGCAATACCGCGAGTCCGATGCATTAAACCGGTGATATCGGTGATTCATTGGCGTAAATTAACGGTTACGGTGGTTTCCTCGGAACGAGTTTAACACCCTTTCGTTTTTCCACTTCGTAGCAATTTTCGTCTCAGTTATTTCAATTCGCAACGATAATAAACGCGCGACGACGTATACACCTGCCGAGAAAATAAAGCGTCCTAAAGTGTCCAAAAAGAAGATGGGCTTCGCGAGGCCAGCTTATGAGACTTTAACGTACTCTTTTACTTTCTCTATATATCTTTTTACCCTCTGCTCTTTTTTCTCGTTTTCGCTGTCGGGACCGTTAGTTGTGCGCCACCGCAGTGGTTGCAAGTTTTATTCTCCTACGACGGGCCGCGAGGCTTTGCTCGGTGATAAATACGGACTCGGAGAACTAAGCTCGGCCACTTTTCCTCTCAAATGTCACCGAATGTACCGGTGGCTGCATCCTCGGAGAGGGATCGTTAACAAGAGCTTGCGCAACAAAACAGCCGGGCATTAATGCAAAAATAATCCGACGCGCAAGTAGGTACTCGGCGAAGCGCGAGCGCGATGCACGACTTAATGGTTCGCTTTCGCATCCATCCCCGGTTTCTCCAGTAGTTTTTCCCATTTTTGCCCTGCCGCGAACTGCGAAGAGATCTCGGCCGCCCAACAATTGAATTAATTTTCGCGTGCAGACATCGTTAAAACCGTTATGCAATTGTGGCGCACCACGACTTTATCGTGTCGCTTTCGCTTCCTTGTTCCCCTCTCTCTCTCCCTCTCTCTCTCTCTCTCTCTACATGAATTGTGACAATAGCAAAATTATTCAACTTTTTCGTATCGCGTTTAGATCATTTTAACAGTAACGCATTATATTATAATTTCATTTATAAAATTTTAATTACATTAATATTTATGTTAGTATAATGTATTTAGATTAATATATTTATATTAGTAATATAATATTATAATAATAATTTACTAATATATTTACATTAATGTAATATTACATTTATTAGAAAACCATTTGCATTATTAGTTACCAAAAGAGCAATGGTAACTCAATTCTTCGAGTTAACATGATATTTTGTTATTTTTAACTTGTGGCATGTATGTCAAAATCAATCCATTTCTGTGGCTGGTTTCAACATAAACAGCGTTCACATATGAATGCATTTAGCAAATAATAAACTAAATTTGAGTTGAAGCCGGTTAAAGCGACTCACTAATTATATGGGAAATTGGGTCTCGGTAAAATGAATTAATTTTCACATGTAATGTAGGCTTATAATGTGATGAATAAAAGATGTCATGACGCAAAGAACAATAATGAATTAATAATGGATGGTTTTTAAGCTATGATGTATCAAATGTGTAAACTTGTGTTCCAAAGCAGCTTTTTTTTTTTTTTTGATATATAATATCTTAAAAATTATCCATTATTAAATCTTGTATCTATAACATCCTTTGTTCGTCACATTAAATAGGACTCAATTTTCCATACTGAGAAAAAAATTGTTCATTTGACGAAATTAATTTTATCAAATAAACATTTTTTCTGAGTGCACATAATTAGTGCGATTTAATATATTTGTTTGAATTAAATTGTTTAATTCCGCTACTTTAGTTATAAATTAACGGCATATATATATATAGAATAGGAGCAGTAACGAAAATAAGTATAATTTGATATTATGAATTTAACAGTGCAATGACGGAGAAAACAGATTCAGTTATATTTTTAGATTTTACGTAACAAAGTTTTACGCCGGGAAAATTCGTCGAGCGTACGACAAAATTGTAAAAAATTCGGAATTCGTTCGCTTGCTCGAAATTCTTGAAATTCATTTTATGGCGGAGAGAGGAATGTACGGAAGGTGTAAAATCCTAGCGGTGGCGAACAGAAAAGTGCCTTCGATCGCCGGATTATTGTAGCGGTTCGCCGAGTCGCTGGGGGCGTTTGATAGCCGACGTACATTATTGTGCATACGTGCACTGTGGTGCTGATAGACGCGCGGACTTATCCAGCCAGGAAGAGTCCGATACGATCCGCCAGCTAGTCACCCAGCCGGTCGTTGTACCTACAAATCCGCATTGTCGGCCGGAATGCATAAAGCTCGTCGTTCCTGTGCTGTGCCATACTGCCATACCGATTCAAAACGATGAATCGACCTTCCTTTGTAGACGTGAGTGCTTTTTGTCCCGAATTTGCCAGGAGAAATGGGTCGATCGCTCTTGCGTGAATGCGTACACGTATGAGCGTGTGTGTTGTGTGTATGTGTGTATGCGTGTGTATCTGTGTCTACATCGAATTTACATTGGCCACATGCCGATGCACTGAGTACATTCATTAAGTAGTGTAAGCTCCATAAATTTACCGCTCACATCTCGTTTCCTGAAGATATTCTGGTTACTTTATGAAAAGTTTAGCGTGAAATACAAGAGTAATTCTAGGTGCCTCGCGAACTCATATTGAAATTATGGTTGAATTGTAATACAATTGTGTTGTGTGTGCAATTACGGGTATTATTACCGTGAAAATGATAATGACTACATTTTTATGATAATAATGACTATAATTGCAATTACACTATAATTTAACTATAATTTCCGTGTAAGTTTGCAAGATCACATCTAGGGATTACTTACGTATTTCATAAACTTTTCATGTAGTTATTATTATCATTTTTATAGTAATAATAACTGTAATTTATAGTCATTTTTGATGTTAACTCTACATAGTTTTTGATAGAACTACATATAGTTATTATTACTAACATAGCAGTAATAACCATAATATTGGTAACATGTAATTATAGTCACAATACAAATAATATAATTACAGATATAAAAACTTTTCTCTCAGAGTAGGACGAAACTACATAGATTGTCTTGATTTGTCCTTTTCTAGTATTTAGTTAGACAATTCTGGGATTCTTAGATTATATCTTTTTTTAGCACTTCAAGTAAGCAGAGCGCGAAGCGAAAATAAAATCATTTGATCGTGTCTATGTTCGCAGGTTCATCCATGCGGTCGTTATCGGCACAACACCGTAGTTTTCATTCTGGCGAAGGAGTACAATTTGAAGAATCTTAGAACTATTCACAGGCTGGATCGGTTGACCAGCGGCATTCTCCTATTCGGCAGAACGCCCAAGAAGGCAAGACAGATGGAGCACCAAATAAGAAATCGACAGGTTGGTTGCATAAGCGTACGTCTCGCAGATATGCGAGAAAAGAAACATATAGACGTGCAGCTGGCGTCGCTCGTCCGTCGTTAAATGACGGAGACGCTTACATTGGCGAACGAATACGACGGCCGTAATCGTTCCGTACGTTGTATGTCGTATCTTTACATTCCAGGTCCACAAACAGTACGTGTGCCGAGTGGAGGGTGAGTTCCCTGAGGAGGAGGTAATTTGTTCGGAGCCAATCGAAGTCGTCTCCTACAAGATCGGCGTCTGCAAGGTCTCCGAGAAAGGCAAAGATTGCGTCACCCGCTTCAAGCGTCTCAGCTACAATGGCAAATCGTCGGTGGTGCTGTGCAAGCCACAGACTGGACGCATGCACCAGATCCGCGTCCACCTGCAGTACCTCGGCTATCCCGTGGTGAACGATCCTCTTTACAATCACGTGGTCTTCGGCCCGCACAAGGGAAAGGGCGGTAATATTGGCAAGACCGACGAGGAGCTCGTCCGGGATCTCATCAGCATTCATAACGCCGAAAATTGGCTCGGTATGGACGGCGATTCTGATATGAGCCTGTTCAAGCCGAAACTGGAATTGGAGGAACGCATGCTGGGCTCCGGCAATGACAAGGACAACGGTTCCTCGCCATCATCCACCCCGGGTTTGGTCGAGGACGAACAACAGCAACAACCACAACAGCAGCAGCAGCAGCAGCAGCAACAGCAGCCACAACAGGAATCCCTCAAGGTCACCGTGGGAACGCAGACAGGCTCGGAACCGCCAGATTCCACTTTCGCCAACGACAAGGTCACCGTTGACCCGCACTGTTACGAGTGCAAAGTCAAGTATAGGGACCCGAAGCCGTCAGATCTGGTGATGTATCTGCACGCGTGGCGTTACTGCGGCCCGGGATGGGAGTACGAAACGCCGCTACCCGCGTGGGCAGCGAGCGATTGGACCGGCGACGATCGATAGTTCAGACGACGTGATCGAAGACGATCCGCGCGGATTCCTTGGCGAGCAATCGTCGTCGTTGTCGTTGCCGTCATCGAGTCTCAATCCCCTTTTTTGATATCCTTACCCCGTGCCTTCCATCCGCCAATGAGCGATCTTGACCATCGTACGCAAACAAGTACATGTAGACGAATACGCATACATGCAGACATATACACACAGTAGACAAACAGACGTGCATCCCCCTACAACTTGGCCGTCGGACTTTCCGGGATGCTGCGGTCCGAGAGAAATGGAGATTGCTGGAACAATCTCACGTCGCTCGATATGTACATTTCTGCAAACTCGTCGTCGACACGTTGTCGTAAGCGACAATTTGGTGTTATCATGAAGCGATTCCGACGGATCATCGTTTACGCGCAGAAATTCACGCTCGTTCTCTCGCGACAAGTTTACCCGTCGCATGCGTTCTCGTTTCGTTATATATTTCTGGCAAAGTCTCACACAAATCCTTCATGCGGACGATTTTATGCGGGAAACGATCCGAGACGCGACGCTATTATGCGGATTAATCATAGCGAAGACAAAAGACAACCGTTGTTACCGATCCTATTACCGCAAAGCTGTCCCGATTTCGGGAGCCAGTTAATAAATCAGATTATCATTATTATTATTTTTGTCTCGCCGCAGCAATTTTCTGGGTTTCTCAATCATGTTTCCTCCGAGCAAACCTGGAGCGCCTTGTACAATTACGCAGTAAAGTTACGCCGAGATGTCGTAATAAGGTGCAATGTGATTGTTCCTACAATCGTTTCTCTCCGCGTAACAGCCGTAAGAATGTTCTTGCATGGTCGGTTGATCGATGTGGATCTTATAAGTCGCAGGACTTCGTTGCAACTTCCGAATCAATGATGAATATTGATTTTTTTTTTGCTGTCAGACAGATATTGTGACAGATAAAGGCGATCTGTGATTATATTACCGCGATATTTCTCGATCAAAATATTTATCGATCAATATATTTCTCGATCAAAACAATAAAGATGCAGCCGCACAGCGAAGCGGCAAAGATGAAAGATAATTCTATTTTCATTTTAAATTGTGATATAGAAAGATACGATTAACTGAATAATTTTCATTCAATTGTAATGCAAATAATATTTCACGCGCAGAAATTGTATACAAAAATCATTTGCGCGAACGTTCTAGCAGACTGAGACAAATGTATGTTCTGGAAAACGCGATAGTCTTGGCTTCTTTTATAAGCAGCAGCGGTCAAAAAGTCACTGCCACTGGAGCGAGGTACCCCTAACATGTTAGAGAAGATTGATGCATCTGTCGGAGGTGTCATGGTATTCCGATGGATCGTATCATTCATCTTGATTTATGACGTACACAGAAACGTGGAAAGCCACGCGTCTCTTGTCTATTTTCTATGATCGCGAGAAGTCGTTCGGCTCGCGCGCGACTGTTACTCTCCAATCTTACAGAACATTTTGATTCACGAGAGATACCGCTTGATCCATTTCTCAAAATTCCAGCACTTTGCAGAAGCAATGTCTTATCATCTAAGAATAAACGATGGTGCGCGAAGTAGCGGTAGTATGTGACGTTTCGCACTCGATCAGCGTTCGCAGGAGACGTTCTCGGTAAATCACCGTCGTGACTTCGAATTTGACTTCAAAATTGACTTCGAACGGACGGAAGTGAACAGACGATATCGATTATATTCGGTAGCAGTGTTGCTTTTGGCATCAAATCCTCAGTACTTTGGTTTGACAGAAGTCAGCTATAACTGGGAGATAAATTTATCCTCGACGGCTCCGGCTTTGGAACAATTTCAACGAAGCCCTGCGATTTCTGTATTATCGTATAGTGGTTATGTATCGCTAATATACTTATTGTGAAAGATTACCGTAAATGTCAAACGAGAGGGAAAGAGAAAAATATATATACATCGGTATCAATGCTAATAGGAAACTCTCCGATGTGGTATCTTTGTTCAGGGCCGACGAACATGTGAATACTCTATACATGTGAATTTGGCACATGTTGAATTTCCACACATGTCGAGCTATATGTAACATATAAATTTTTAACAAGTAATTTATTGGATTTTTATTGGTGATATTTTAATGAACAATGCTGCGCGCTCCATTGGCTCATGGTGGAATCTTCCTTCCTCTGGGCGATCAATCAAATATGGCAAAGGGCTATTTGATGTGGGAATAGACGAATATATATAAATTTATTTCGTCGGCCCTGTCTCTATTATGCCCGTTTCTATTACTGTGGTTCAATTTTAATTTCGGTTCAACTAACTCTTCAACTTTTTCTAGTTCTAAAAATTAGAAAAAAAAACGAAGAATAAGTGAAATCGAGATTAAAGTTAATCTGCATTGATAGAAACGGGAAATTACTCGTCAGTCTCCTAACGCGCCAAGTTCGCCAAGTTGGGATATCGAGTGCGATTCTCGAAACTGTGGACACCACGTATGGTAATCGGCATTATTTCCTACGACGATGAGACCACGTTCTCATTGAAGACAGTGGTTCGATTTCCATTCACACGTGCGCGAAACGCTTTCGCACGGTTTCGAGAATAGACTCTTTGAATTCAGAACGACGGGAAGAAAGAGGAGGAATGGATAGAAGAAGGAGTTAGAATCATATCCTTCGAAGTGGCATAGGTAGGGGGCTGACGTACGGAAACTGCGATAGAGGTGCGTCTATTTTTATGGCAGATATTTAAGGTGGGGAATCCATGCGCGATGGCATGAGTCCAGCGGCAGGTTTCTCCAACAATAAGCGTGATCTTGCCGGAAGACAGCCAATGATCATGCCAAAGAGCGTGCGACCAGCGAGCTTTCAATCATATCGTGCATAACGTACCTTTTCTCGAGGTCGACGGGATATCTCGAGATAGAGTGTGGCCCTACCGCGCGGTCGGGTCGAAGGGGAGAACACACACAGAAAAATATCACTCTGTTGTTAAGAAAAGTGATTATACACGCACATTTTCTTCCTTTTCAGCAATGGTTATATCTTTAACAAAGAATATTTTCTTGATAATTAATCTTAAAATATATTTATAAATTTAGAAAAACTCATTATTATGTACTCGAACAAAAATTTATTTTTTTTTGAAGAATATTATAAAATTGATCAAAGAAGTGACTTTATACAATAAGCAAATCGAATTTGTTTTAATTTAATAATCTTGATTAATATTAAACTTAATAGAAATCAGAATATATTTTGAATAAATTTGACGCTTGTGATGAACTATGATAGATTTACGGATATATGAATATTTGAAATACTTGAAATACAAGTAATTATTACTAGCTTGTACAATAAGTATTTTTCTGTGTGCAAGGTGTTTCGCAACAAGTACAATCCGAGGAGCGAGAGTGAAAAATGCGAGAGCAAAACGTGCTACAATTTTATTTTATTACGAATCGTCGCGTTCTCTCGTCTCCGTGCGTCTTCAAGAGGCTACGAAAGACACGCGAAGCGTGTGAGTTTTCAACTTCCATCAGCTTCCAAGTTGCAGGCTGCCCCTGTCCGTCGTTATTCCATTCGTTATCGCAGAAATTAGTTTCCATTTACATCAAAACTCAGATAATTTCATTTGTAACGTCATAACTTAGTTGAATGCGCGTTCCTTTTCGTTTTAACAAGTGATGTTCAACTGAGTTTTTTACCTACAATCTATACAAGCTCGAGACCGTATGCTTTACTGATATCCATTTCTACCAACGTAGATCAACTTTAATCTCGACTCAACTTACTCTTCATCCTTTTTTTAATTCCAAGAACTAGAAAAAGATGAAGAGTTAATGAAACCAAGATTAAAATTATATTACACAGATAGAAACAGACATGTGAGTCTTGTTAATTCACATTAAAAGTGAGATTATAAACTTGTATTGTTAACTTTGAGATAACTTTGTCACCAGAATGAGCAAGTAGTAACATCATTATCTGAATAAAAAATGCTCACATGATTTTAGACTCAATGTCACTCGCGTGAAAATGGATAGCAACTATCGTTGTTGCTGCTGTTTCGTGAACCTTTGATTTCCAAACGATCGTGCTGTACATACGCTTGTTCTGTGCGATGTCGAAGAAAACCTTGTACACGCATACGGGATCTGTTTTGCGTCATTCGGCGCGATAACACGCGGCACAAACGTGTACACAAGAGCGGCGGACAACGACGGCCGAGTAACAAAAACACGCTTCGCGTGTGACGCGGGCTGTAGAGCCTGTATTTTAGCGTTGAGAGACCGTTAAGTCGTCGTGAGCAGTGATGGGAAGTGATCCAGAAACGATTGGGCGAAGTTACAGACGCGGCGGATGCATCAGATTACTATGCCTTCCGATGAAATTAGCGACTTTTTGACTCTTAACGTCATAATCCAACATACATCTCTTTTTCTAACGGGGCCAATTCACGTGCGACCGTGTCTGGATGTTTGCCGAGGGATGATTTCCGACGACACAAGTGCTACGACCTACGATTATTATGCTACGATATGCCGTATCAACGATATTTTAATTAAATTAAGTTCGTACTGCCGCGACATATACGCTGTTAATTTACATTTAGTACGGTCGGAAATTGTGTGTTTGCTAAGTATATCTTTAGAATAGCTTCCCATTTTAGTTTAGAAACGGGAGCGTGAGAGCCTTAGGAACGACTGCTTTTAGAGCTGGCGAGCTATTAACTTGATAGATCCTTTTTAAAAAACCTAGACACTCGATGGGATCAAGATACGACCACTGAAAGAGTTATGCTTTTTCGAAGTACTTAAGGCTTAACGCTGAATGCTATACAATACTATGCGATATGTTAGTGCCTAAAAATGTTCGAGAAAAATGTGCGTCGTTAGTATGATGCCTAGATATTTTTTCAATCTGGAGCGAGCACTTGGGATGAATCGATCCTGCCATCACTGCCCGCGAGAAAAGAATAAAGGAGAAGCGAGAATAAAGAGGAATGTAATATTAGATGCGCAACGGAATGAAATGTGGATTTGGTATAGATAATATAAATATATGTACACATAAGATGAAAATAAGAGAATGGAGGTAACGTAACACAACGGACCTATCATAAAAGACAGTGTGTGTGCTTACTAACACAACCGGGACAGCTCACCTCCTATGGCGAACTACCCCGAGAATGTAACGGCTAGCTTAAATCTATTATTTAAGTAACTAACGATAATTCGAGAAACCGCGAAAAAGACAGTTCCGACTTTAGTGGCGCTAAGAGAGAGAGAAGGGAGTGAGAGAGCGGGAGAGAACGAAAGAGAGTGCGAGAGAACGAGAGACAGGGAGAGCAGACGCAACCGGTCTGCGGAACGAGCGAACGTGCTTTTGTATATATGTATTGTATACGCACATTGTACCGTATATCTAAAGTCACATTATTATCCGTACTGTAGCCGGCGGAACATTTAGTGCTAGCGAATTCTCTTGTATGATGAACGAATAAATGCAAAGTATCGTTCGATAAAACTGCGGCGAATATTCTCGTCTTCGGATGTACCCAGTCTTATGTTTCACTTTGAGCTCGCAAGTAGCACGGTTTGCGTTATTTGAATCGTATGCATGATTCATGAACGAGAGGTTCGACACTCGTTTCATTCCAAACGCTGTGACGTTCGGCAAAAATATTCCATTCAATAGCCGTGTCATTTATTTCGCGTAATATATCGTCGATGTCGTTACCGTTACTATAATTCACGAGCTCTCTCTTCGAGAGCCCGCAATGTGAGATGTAACGTAATTTCTACGAAAACCGCGCAACTGAGAGCGTACTATTTGCATAAGAAAACGCGGGAGGTAAATGTTAGTCTTACATGGCTCTAAGCAAACTCGGCCAATATTCGAGGATATAAATCGAATTTTCTTATATTTTTTCGCGCACACGATCCTTTCTCTCCGATGTCGTTTACTTTTCTGAAAATCTCACAATGGCTTGTTGCATATTTTCATGCCGCCGTCTCTTCCAGAGTGTTATTTTTGAAAAGGTAAGATGAGATCGCTTGCGATCTACGCACACACAAATGTAAAACTTTTAAATTCTTTAATATAACAGAAGTCTACCATATTGAACCAATTTTAATTTTATCAATATTTCTTTCGTACTCCACATACAATTATGCCTTCTAATTTCCAGTAGTAAATGGCCGTCGTTAGACGAACTTTCGCTTCAAAGTACTTTGCTTCGCTAGTTTTACTTTTCTTCATAAACGTTAAACATTACGAGAGTTTCGATTTAATTTTGTTTAACGCGCGATTTTTCTAAGGCACACTTAAAAATCTGCACGTTTATTAAGTTTTTCTCGTATGTTTCCTTTATTAGTCGAACTTCCAGGATGGATGTCAACCCGGGTTCGAAGAAACATTATTACAGAGGAATTGTGACTATCGCGTTTATATTCATTTATATACACTGAAAATAAATATAAAATTTTACAGGGATTGTTCTATATATTTCGTCCCGTTATATTCTCTCTAACCTCCAGTTTTATCTCAACTTTTCGATGTTGCTCTTTTCTGTTCGTTCATACGCGCTTCGATTTCCGGCCTAAAATGCCTAATTAGACCCTGTACAGGCCACGCAGCGCCGTCCGCTAAAGCGCATATTGTGTGCAGTTCTATTTGTTTCGTAAGCTCCCATAGCATGTCTATCTCGTGTATCTCGGCGTTACCTTCTACAAATCTGCAAAAAAAATTATTATAAAACCGAATAATAATATAGAAGCAATGTTTCATAAACATTACAGTTCATCAAACATTATCATTCCAAGAATGTGTGTGTGTATATATATATATATATATATATATATATATATACACGGAGATAACCCGTGTAACACATAGCTTCTATGAGTAGAAAGTACCCGTGGAAGTCTCAAAAGTATTACCGGATAATAATTTGTACATACAAGATAAATTGCTAATTCTTACCTTTTTAGTATTTTATACATCCAACTGATACCCTCGCGGCAAGGCGTGCACTGACCGCAGGATTCATGCTTGTAGAAACTTATCAAACGAGTGATAGCCTTGATTATGTCCGTCTGTTTATTCATCACGATTACTGCGGCCGTGCCGAACGAGCTCTGTACTCTGATGAGATCATCAAAGTCCAGCAAAACGGTGTCACAAGCGCTAAAATTTTTTACTATGACTTTCGGAACGAAATCGAATTGTTGGACAACAATTTCTTTATTTACCTCTTAGGAATGACGGGAGTCGAAGAACCACCGGGAATAACACCTAATAAATTATCCCATCCTCCGATTACACCTCCTGCGTGCCTCTCAATCAGCTCTTTCAGAGGAATGGACATTTCTTCTTCGACGGTACATGGATTGTTCACATGCCCAGAGATGTTATAGAGCTTGGTTCCGTGATTGCGTGGACGTCCAAATGAGGCAAACCACGCTCCACCTCGGCGACAGATTGTCTAAATATTTTCAATAAGAAATAAATACAAAAAATATGGTCTTGTATTAAATTAGCAAATAAAGGATTAAAATAAACGAATAAAAAATGTTAAATTAATCAATTAGAATCTTATTTTAGATCGTACATGTGAGAATACAATCGATAAATTAGAAGCTTATACTAGTTGAAGCTGGATTTTTAATGCTTTTCAAATTTCTATGTAAATTTATATAAATTAATAAAATGTACATATATTTAATAAAATTAATTAAATATATTTTATTAATTTTACATTTTTTACTTGCTCCTATATTTTGATCTTCTTAACTTTATAAAATAAAATATAGGAGAAAAAATATATCAGTAACACTTACAGGCGCCACTGCTACGGTTTCGACGTTGGTGACAGTTGTAGGACATCCAAACACGCCAACGTCAGCTGGGAATGGCGGTTTTAGTCTTGGTTTTCCCTGTTTCCCCTCAATAGATTCTATGAGAGCGGTCTCCTCACCGCAGATATATGCACCCGCTCCTCGTTGCACAAAGATGTCGAAATCATAGCCGGAGTTGCAGGCGTTCTTTCCGATTAAACCGGCCTGATAAGCCTCGGCTATAGCAACTTGCATGTTGGACGCTTCATTGTAAAATTCACCGCGTATGTAGATGTAAGCGGCACAGGCTCCCATAGCACGACCAGCGATTAGACAACCCTCCACAAGTTTGTGTGGATCGTGGCGCAGGATCTCGCGATCCTTG
This sequence comes from Trachymyrmex cornetzi, assembly GCF_001594075.2. Taxonomy (NCBI): domain Eukaryota; kingdom Metazoa; phylum Arthropoda; class Insecta; order Hymenoptera; family Formicidae; genus Trachymyrmex; species Trachymyrmex cornetzi. The sequence continues at coordinate 1,218,038 of NW_017297113.1, forward strand.
CATGTCCCTGGCTCGCCCTCGTCGCCATTAATCACCAGGTATTTGGGCCGACCATCAGATGGTTTATTCATAAATGACCATTTCATCCCAGAGGGGAAGCCGGCTCCACCACGACCTCTCAGACCAGAAATTTTTATCTCATTAATGATCCAATCGGCGCCCTTGTCTATTATTTCCTTGGTTTTATACCAATCGCCACGACTCATGGCACCCTTCAATCGCCAGTCATGTCTGCCATATAGATTCGTAAAGACACGGTCCTCATCAGCCAGGGGACCTCCTTGTTTCTAAAAAACAAAGACACTAAAAATACAGAAACTTAACATTAATGGCTGTGTTCAGCAAAAAAAGCACCTGGAACCAGAATTGTGCGTTTATGCACAAAATATAATGTACATCTATGTGTATATAATGTAAACTATGTAAACTGTTTCATATATTATCTATGTAAACTGTTTCATATATCATCTATGTAAACTAATTTATCTTACTATGTAAAAAATCTATGGATTATCAAAGCCTATATTCTTTGGTACACTACACTAGATTATACTAGAGTTTCTGTCTCACTTATACACATTTTTATTTATAAAAAAAATACTGAAGTTAGATATATTAATAATCATAAAACTTAATTATTCCTTTCTATATTGCGTTATTTAATTTGTAATAATTTATATGTTTTACATTGTTTGTATTGTCTATATGAAAAAGATTCATAAATTTAACAATACGTAAGAATTTCACATAAACGTAATCTCGAAATACACAGCACAACCCTGATATAACTATTATAAGATTCTTTAACATAATTCTTGCTTTTATTTCTTCACTAGATCTAAATGTATAATCCAATTCTAATAAGACTTTTACAACAGTTATTAAGTTGCTTTCTTTTTACTCAACACAGCCCTTATGTCTTGTCCATTTTAACTGTACTTGAAGCAGATGAAGACATGTCAAAGCTTTGTGATAAAGGAGAGGGAGGGGTGCTAAAATATGAACAGATGTTGAGATTGTTGAGAAACACCCTCACCTTTCCTTCCGGGGCGGCATCGGCGAGTGTTCTCTGCTGCTGACTGCTCAAACTCGATCCGAGGAGACCTTTAAATATAGTACAATTTATTTAATTACATAACCTCGTAGACTCATTGCAACAAGGGAAAACTGTTTTCGAAGACGCGTGGGATAACGTTTGCTTTGCCGTTTCGTCGTGGATGATTTATTCGCGATTCAAGAAAGTTCGTGTAGCCGCAATAATAAGGTGGATACTTAAAACTCACCCAATTGTCTCCTCGGAATCTGAAAACAACGCACTATGGCACCCGCCATTTTGCGGTACTCGGATCCCCTCAGTGGCACGACTGAGAAATTCTCAGCCTCCTCAATCGATAAGGTCGCAGTATCGATTATCAGAGCCAAATCACCGACGAGATATCAGTGGCCAAATCAAATTCGTTTCTCGTCGGTACCTGCAATGCTTTCATAATTGCGATTTTATCAACAATTTTGCAAAATAATAAATATGTATGTAGTATCCAGTTTCCATATCACTAATTAATTAAATGGATGTTGGTGCGCTGGGATACGAGATTTTTAAGCATTTTACGAAAAAGTAAGCCGAGAAAAGCCGCGCTTCTCAGCTCTCAAATTTATCTCAGCCACAACAGCGCAGTGGCGCGATCTTGCAATGAAGCGCTCAACCCATCTCAACCGCGCGCTGTTCTGAGTGAATACGTGTACTTTCGCTGTTTTGTCGCGCAAAGCGCAAAGTCTACGGATCGCTCGTTGTCGTCTGCGTCCTATGGTGGTGACACGTGAACCGCGTGGCCCCGTTTAAAAGGCCGTCCCGGAGTGACGATGGAACGCGGACGTCGTACGCGCGATCCATTCGATCAGTGCTGATCCCGGATCACCAGATCTCGCAGAATCCCTCGGCGAAGCTGTCCATACACTTGACACTCCTGACACGCAAGAGCAACTGGAAGATTACTAGACGGCGAGATCTGCCGCGTCATGCCCTCCAGAAGAAACAAAGGCGGCCTCCTGGCCAGGGTGAATTTCCCCCTTTACACCCTGCAGATGCTTACCAGCAGGCACATCCTGGTTGGAGGCGGAGGCGGTTCCTCCAAGACTGGCATTGCCAATGGATTTGTGAGTTTCTGCTGGCTCAACAAGCAGATTGTCTGCTGAATCTGTCAGTTTGTTACCATTTAAATGGACTATGTATCATTTAATATAATTACAATATGGTATACACATAGGTTGTATTTGATTTCCTCATATTCTGCTAGTAGATTCTGTTAAATTTAATATTTAATGGCAGATTTCTGTTATATGTAATCATACTCCGTTAACAGATTCAGTTATATTTCTGTTGGAATTTTGCCGAAAAAATGTATAGCAAACATTTTGTAATATCTATTTTGTATTTATGGCTATTTGAAATTTACCTTTTGTTCTTTTTCATAAAATTTCCTTTTTCTTCTTGATTCGAGATCGTAATATGTTATTTAAATACAACTATTTAAAGACCAGTTTTTATTATTGCAGGAAATTTTTGAATTGTCACACAACGGAATACATTTTGTTGCCGAAGAAGTGACCAGGCATGAAACGGGTCCCAGCGTAGTCATGAATTGTGCCTCACATAATAATGGCAAAAAGACATGGATAGTTGCTGGCCAAGAGAGCCATTGTCAATTGTACAATGTAAATCCCAAGGTGGTAACTTCGGAGAATGGAGAATTGATTAAAGGACCGACAGCAGCGGCTAATAAAGATGGTCTTAGGCACAGAAGAAACAGTGAAAAAGTCGAAGATGTTCATTCACCAATAGAAAGGATAGAAGAAATTAAAGATGACAATTCGAATGTCAAGAACAAGAAACTTCAGTTAGTACTCAAGCCTGCTGATAGCGTGCAGACAGCTTTCGGGTAAGACAGTTTGCTACATTGCATTTAGTATTATAACCGTTCATTAATGGCTGAGTAGTAATGTAATTGATTGGATCTAAAGGTAAAAATCACTCATATTTTACTGCTACTCAGCTGCACTTGTAGTATCGAATATACTTAAGAATATACTTAAGATTAATATACTTAAGACTAAACTATAAAGATTTCCTCATCCCCATTCTTTTGTAAAGTCACCGTGAACTCTGTGCAAGAAGAGAGAGCAAGAAAGAAAGCTATAAATATCTTTGTCATTTAGTTGATGGACTGAGATCCACAGTAACGTCAATACAAAGAGCGTCTTTCTTGTTAATATATCCTTTCTGTCCACAAACTTGTCAATGAGGTAATCTTTATAGTTCAGTAACCTTGGGTTACACCTAATTATTACGTCGAAGAGTATTACACTAATTTCTAACAAGAACTTTCTCGCTTATAGAAACGGTGAGCCTTTACAAAGAGTGGTCAGGGTATGCTTGCAAGGAACAATTATGGCCACAGGTGGCACAGATGGTAGAGTTAGATTATGGAAGTTCCCGCAGTTACACAAATTGTACGACCTTGACGCGCACGGGAAGGAAATAGACGACTTAGATTTTAGTCCGGACGGTAGTCTGCTGGTGAGCATCGCTAAGGACGGAAAGGCCTTCTTGTGGAATCTCAACAATGGCACAAGGAACAAAGAGCTCACTTGGACAGTGCCGGATGGCGTGAAGTACATGTACAAAAGATGTCGATTCAGAAAATTGACAGAGAATAAAACAAAGCTCGATCTGTTCGTGCTTTCCAACGCTGTCGCGGCGAAAAATCCTAGTTTTCTTCAGTTGTGGGATGTCCATACTGGAGCCATCACCAAATCCGCTTCTTACAAAGAAGCATTGTCAGCACTAGCCGTTTCTGATGATGGTAAATTCGTGGCCGTCGGCACAATGTTCTCCGGCAGCGTTGATATATTCGTGGCATTCAGCTTGAGGAAGGCACTCCATGTTCCTGGAGCGCACAGCATGTTCGTCACTGGTCTAGAATTCTTGCCAACGAAATTAGACGGCCCCGCGATTACCAGTAACACGGAGACCGCAGTTGTCAGTATCTCCGTGGATAACAGGATTTGTATACATAGTATACCATTTAGACGTAAGTATCTTATTGCGAATGAATAGATGGTTGCCTTTGGAGTCTATTAAAGCTAATAAACTTTGTTTTTTAATCTTTCAGACACACTGCCATTCTGGTTTGTCATCATATTAATAGTCATATCCATATGTGGCGCGTTTATTTTCTGCAGTTATCTTGGTATATGACCCACGAAATACGTGACCGAGCCAATAAAGCAAAACATTATTTTTTCCTAATTATATATTAGACCGACAATTGTCCTCGCATATGAGAGATTAAAAAGTAAACGCACGATTTACTCATAAACAGTGGCTGCTCAAAAACATTACATAAACAGTCATAGGATTATCCGCGTAAAAGAAGGTGCTGACCGGCATCTCGTCCGACACGTATGATATAATTAGCTTACGAAACAACGTACACGTAACTGTGAATATGCACAGTGGTAGCGTAAGAGTATTCTCGGTTCATTTAGCGGTTACCATTCGATCTTGATAGTTGAATTTATCGGATAGAGTATACAAACAGATTTTTTCAGAAAGCGTTTGCGCGATTTAGATATAGACGTGACGTCAGTCGGGGTGCTACTGTGATAAATAAATGTTGGAGTGCTTCCAACAAATCGGGGCTGCACCAATAGCACATTGATGTACATATAGATATTACATTTTATCAATTTTTAGCGCAAAACAAAGGGATTTAACAGCGCGATTATTTCTCTTCCGCATGAGTACGCTTAAATGATTTCGTTTATGGCAAGTAATTCGATACTCTTTATCTTCTTTGTGTCACAGACGAAAATCCATAATGCATTTATGTGCTGTATCATGTATATTGACACCTACTAATATATTTTTTCTTGATTATATATTCCTCTCTACTTTCTTCATAAAGTATGTAACATACATGAATGATAAATATTCGTAACGATCGACGCTGTACGAATCACTAGTAATTGTTACATTTCACGAAGTGAGCTTATAATAAGTACCGTTTATTTAGGCACTTTCTAAAGTTTCTTAATTTATTTTTAGAGCACATGTATTTTTATCGTAAATCCGGCTATTAATAGAGATTTATTCGAATAAAATTATATATATATATATATATATATATGTGTATATATATCATATGTGGAATCTTTTCTGCTCACGGAAGATTGTGCAATGAATTTGTAAGCGTCCCGATCACTTTATAATAATAATAAACTATTAAATATATTTCATCATGGAATTGAAAGAATTATTAATATATCCTATTAAACATAGTTTTATTATCATATTTTGGCTATATTACTATATATATAATTTAATATCTATAAAATCAGATTTCGATTTTAATGCCTGTTTTTTAAATATTGTATAACTTTCTATTTGTAGTAAGTCTAATTATTCAAAAGTATCACTCAAAAATAAAAAATATTCAAATTAGCGACATAAAAACTTTATTAAAATATAGCTAAATTTTACTGTTATAACACAGATTAAATTTAATAATTCCTTTTAAGTTCATGTTAAGTTCAATAATCATTTTTTATTAAAGAAAAAAGAATTAAATAAAATTTGTATAAAATTTATTAATATATTATAAAATTTTCTATATTACACATGTATATATTAATCAAACTCCTTCAATTTCTTTTTACGCACATGTTAATCAAATTGCATTATTAAAATTCAAAGTTATTGTTATATTTTTATTTCAAAAACTCGAAAGTCGCGCAAAAACTGAAAGCTTAAATAGCTTTATGCCCGTTTCTACCAATGTAGTTTAATTTTAATCTTGGTTCAACTATCTCTTCATCTCTTTCTAGTTTCAAAAATTAGAAAGAGATGAAGTGCAAGTTGTACCGAAATTAAAGTTTATGTACATTGGTAGAAACGAACATTAAACGAATTCACATTAACGAGAATTCATATAAATCAAAATATATTTAATATTGGCGTTCATCAAACTATAAATGATAAAATAATTATAATATATGTATAAATAATAGATCTATTAATTCTGAATATATGTATATTAACACATAGAAATATTACGCAGATATTATTTGCGGATGGAACAATTGACATGCATTTTTTTCACAGAATCGAACAAAAAGGTATATGATACTATATTCAGCTTATTTAATAATATGATTTTGTATAATCTATAATAGGCCTGTTCTTTTTGGCTAAACTTTTGTACCAGTTCATCTTTCTTCCTTTTCTCTTCAGGAGGAAGAAGAGGAAGAAAGATAAACCGGTGCAAAAATTCAACCAAAAAGAACAGGCCTATTATGTTTTCGCGAAATTAATAGTTATTGATCAGAAAAGTTCCAAATTTAATCAGTTTAGCTAAATTTAGTCTATTTTAACCACATTCGCGATAAAAACAGCGTGCATTAAAGAAAGGTAAACATTTTATCATAAATTTAATTTAATTTAAATAATAATTTAATTTAATTTAAGCAGTGTAATCCGCTTTTGCAATACTTGTCGAAACACAATTATATTCTACGTTACGATTTACCATACGATTATCTCGAAATCTCGTGAAGCAGTGTTTATTTATTTCAGTACTACAATTTATTCATCATACTTAAAAAAAAAAAATAATAAAACGTGGGATTCATTTATTTATTAGATGCATAACTAAGTTCCCGCCATTAATTATCAATATTCTTTTATTAATACAAAAGAAACAATAAAATAATTCTAATCAAAACATTTGCCGTTTTCATTTATCATCTTTTACCATCTTTCAGGCAGTATACGAATATCGCGGCGAAAGAATGTCTCATCTTTTAATGTAATAAAATCATCAACTTATTTCTTAATCTTTACTTTATTTTATAAGTGTGTTTTGGAGATGGTGTGCTGCATCAACCGGAATAAGTGATAATTAGATGGCTGGAGAGTAATGTTCAGAGATGAGTGTGAAAGGACTGCTGGGTGGGAAAGGATTTCCCATTGATATATGATACAGTGTTTGACTTTATGAGTAACATACAGGCCTCGCATTGTGTGGAGCAAAATGACCTTTTCGTTTCAAGGCAACCGTCATTCGTTTCTCTTCAGTTGCTTGACGTTGCTCAAACGTTCAAAAAATTGATTAAAAAACCGTTTGAGGGGGGATTTCTTTCACCAACTTTATTTAATTTAAAATAACTTATTTAACCTCGGTTAAAAGTTAACCATGAGTCATGAAACTGGGCCTAATGCCCATTTCCACCAACGTAGATTAACTTTAATTTTGGTTCAACTTACTTTTTGTCTTTTTCTAGTTCAAAAGATTAGAAAAAGACGAAGAGTAAGTTGAACAGAGATTAAAATTAAACTACGTTGGTAGAAACGGGCATAAATGAGCCTCATGTATCCGTCGGTTGACTTTAACCGAGGTTGGTGAGAGAGACCCTGAGTCACAAGCAATTCAAAAGAAGCGACCGGCAGTGGCTTCAAAATGACGCAAGTCAATTTGCTCCACGATAATACAAGGTCTCATGTTGCTCATAAAATAATACAAGTGCTGTATGATCATGAATGGAAAATCTTTTCCCACCCAGCATACTCTCCTACATCGCACCGTCGCGTCTGATTATTACTCCGATCCGATCGATGCAGCACAGCGTCTCCAAAACGCACTTTCAAAATGAAGCAGATATTAAAAAATAGGTCGACGACTTTTCATTGCATCAAGAGACATTCTTTCGCCACGGCATTCGTATACTGCTTGAAAGATGGCAAAAGGTGGTAGACACAAACAGGAAATATTTTTATTAAAACAATTGTATTGTTTTAATTGTTCCTTTTGCGTTAATAAAAAAGAATTTTGATATTTAACGGTGGGAACTTAGTTATACACTTAATATTTATTTATTTTTTACTTATTTACGTGAGCTTACACAATACATTAATTACGTACAACATTAAATTTTATAGAGAGAGAGAGAGTTTCGAATTTATTATCTCCAAAAATATTTGGGATCATATTTTGCTAGATTTTTTGCTAATTTATAATAAATTGATTATTTTCACTTGATTATTTTTATTCTTATACTAACTAGAATGTACTGCAGATATTTTTTGTAGGTAATTCTAAGAGTGAAAGGAATTTACGGAAGTGATCGATGCAGAAAAAATTATTTTTGTTTTTACATCAAAGCAACCAGTTTAAAGACATCAAGGAAGATATAACAATAATGAATATGTTGTTTAGAAAGTTTGAACTATTATGTAAAAATATTTGACTTAACAATTTGCAAGTTATATCGTGATTATTTTGTTTCTTCTATGATAAGAACTTGATCATTATTTTATATATTTATACTAATTACTGTTATAACTGTTTTTTAGAGCCAAATTATCCAAATAATGTAATTTGTTGGTTTTTTGAGGTCAAAATAACGTTTATCATAAAAATTTGACATTAAAATAATGCCGGTTTATATCAGATGAGTAATAATAAAGGAACTTGCGAAAATGGTGGATGCATAAAAAATACGTTCCGCTTTCATGCTTACACGTCGTAAGTATCAATTCATCCTTGTTGTCTATCAAATATTAAACAAGAACAAATGATGCTTACAAGTGCTGTAAGCGCAACACAGAACGTACTCGAAATAGATTATTTTTTACTGACTAACGCAATCAATTTAAAGATTTTAGAATAAAGATATATAATGGAAATGGACACGCTAATTAAAATTAAAATTAGAGGCATCTTCTGACATAAGTTAATGTAAAAAAATACCAGACATTTATAAATTAAAATAGCTTAACCTGCTACATATATGATTTGATCTAAATGTTCATATATCTATATTTTTTAAATCTTAATGAATTAATCATACATGATAATGAATTAATTAATTAAGTGTTTTGCTTCATTTATTATAAGCAAAAAATCTGATTATAGAGGATTGACATAATTGCCGGAAGCATTTTTAATATTTTAATAACAGCATTTAATAACAGCAATTTATAGATAGTATAATTTAATAATAATAAAACAACAAGAATTGGATAAAAGGCATACAACTACGAACGCAGGATATTCGTCGCGAATAAATATATATTTAATAATTAAAATTACATATAGACGTTTCGGTCTCAATTAGACCATCCTCAGTAATACAAAAAAAACCTCAAAAGAGAACATAAATAATTATAAAAATACGCAAGAATCAAAAGTCCATAAATATATAAACTCGTCAACGCAAATTAAAAGTTCTTGGTGAAGAAAATTTTTATAAAAGCATCTTCAATCATTTCAAAGGCGCAGAATCGCAGCAAGTCATAATTGTAGTCAAAAAAGTAAAAAGTACATCAGTAAGTCGTAAAGCGTATCCGCGATGAAATTTATTGCGCACAGAATTTCCTGATTCTGTGTTAACAATACGTTGCTCAGCAAATACAAGAAGTGGAAAAATAATGTGTACAATTTGACAATCAAGAACAAAACGACATACATATACACTTCTTGTATTTGCTGAGCAACGTATTGTTAACACAGAATCAGGAAATTCTGTGCGCAATAAATTTCATCGCGGATACGCTTTACGACTTACTGATGTACTTTTTACTTTTTTGACTACAATTATGACTTGCTGCGATTCTGCGCCTTTGAAATGATTGAAGATGCTTTTATAAAAATTTTCTTCACCAAGAACTTTTAATTTGCGTTGACGAGTTTATATATTTATGGACTTTTGATTCTTGCGTATTTTTATAATTATTTATGTTCTCTTTTGAGGTTTTTTTTTGTATTACTGAGGATGGTCTAATTGAGACCGAAACGTCTATATGTAATTTTAATTATTAAATATATATTTATTCGCGACGAATATCCTGCGTTCGTAGTTGTATGCCTTTTATCCAATTCTTGTTGTTTTAATATTGAACTACGTTTGACCTAAATTGTTAATAGTAATAATTGTTGTCAATATGTTTATTCTAATAAATGTCAGTAGCATTTTTTCTAACGATAGAGAATATTAAAATGTATAAGTGTTTATTTAACTTTGTATATTTTTTATATTACGCCATTTCATTGCTTTTTCGAATATATTTTATGGATTAGTCATATTTAATCTTCCATAATGATCTATCTCTAAATATGTTTTATTTAATTATTTTTTACATAGAGTTTCATAATATTTGCTAATAATAGTTTCATCTAACTTTATTTTGAAAAACCAAAAAAATTTTATTGCCATATTTTTTTTTATTGAATCTACTGTGTGTTTAAATACATTTGAATATAATTAAGAGTGGAATACAAATTTTGTTTACAACTTTTTTGAAAATTTCTTATTTTATGATACTAATTTTTTTCAATTTTCCACAGTCTATTTCAAAATTTTATTTATGTTATGGGAAAATGAAATCGAGGATTTTTGCTAATATTTATACAGTACGTATCAAGCTCTGACAATTTCGATTAGTAATATGTTAGTATTAGTATATGCTGCATCGACTCATTATTTTTTTTTTTGCGTTTGATATATCTGCAGTGTCATATTATCACTAGAGACTAATGTAGGCTATGCCTAGGGGCGACAAATTTAGGGAGGAGGAGGCATTTTAAAAAAGTTTTAAAAGGTAATCATTTTTTGTCAAACGCAAATGATTAAAAAAATTTTCCATCGATCACATTAGAGGTTTGTTCGCGTCGTTCCAATATGCTCCTATTATAGCCAATATACTCCAACGAGTGCATTGGGTAAAAAAATAACGTACATATGAAATAGAAACAGAAAGTTAAAGTATTTCATCGGTGATGCAACACTTATACCAGCACAGCCAACAGATATTGTGCGTATTTGTGCTAATAAAAGTCAATCTTGGCAGTTCTTATTAGCACGAGTCCATTTTTGACACTACGATTTAATCAACAGTTTTGCAAAATAGATGTAACTAGTTTCTATATTGCAAAAATGAATATTGCTGCGCTGGTGTAAGTATTGCACCAAAAAGCCTGGCATGCTCTGATGGAAAAATAATTTTTTACGAAAAAGTTCAGAAAAATTACATAGATTGAAACAAGATCTTAGAAATTCTTAATTTTTCATAGATATTCGTAGTGAGACGTAGAGTGAGATTTGTTTGTCTTTGAAATACTTAGTTTTTCGTAGATATTCGTAGTGGGACGCAGAGTGGCTTTGTTTGAGGGCAGACGATTTCTAGAAGAATATTTATAAAATATTTAAAAATATTTTTTTTTTTTAATATTTTATAAACATTTTTTAATATTTTGTACATATTCTATGCTGTCTGTAGGTATAAACTTATAAACATGGATGTATTATTTACATACTCGTTGAACTTTGAGGACATTAAAACTTTTTATAAGATAAAGATTTCATTATTCTACTATCAAAATTGAGAAATAATAGATAGAAAAAGACATCATGAGCACATAACAAAAAACTTTGGCTTAGTATTTTTTAACAATGTTTGTGATGCAGACAAATTGGATGGGATGAATATTACGTAACAAGTGATTGTTTTGTTATCGTTATATAGATAGATTTCTCTTTATCATAATAATGTACATTGTTTCTATCGTTGCACTTTTAATTTTTTTATGTGATACGCAATAAAACAACTTGTAATGTTGCAAATACATTTTGCACATTTTTGCATTAATTTGCATCTAAAACTTAGTTTTAAGAATCATTTAAATATGTATCAACGTCATCTGTACAAGAAGAAGGTTCAGAAGAGTAATCTGTAAGACGTTAGCTACGAGATAAAATATGTGATATGCAAATGATTATTTTATAATACGAGAACTTGACCTATAATTTATATTTAAAATATGTAATGTACCAGGTATGTAAATATGAAACCGGAATTTTTTAATAGAAAATATACGTTTATTGAATGAAAATGATAAAAAATATTTTATTCGAAGTATTGCCCATCGCTAGCTATACATTTTTCCCACCTGTCTGACAATTTGTGGATGCCACGCCAAAAAAATTGTTGCTCTTTTGAGCCAAACCAGTCATCTAGCCATTTTCGTACATCTTCGTAAGAAGTGAAGCACTGCTGAGTAAGTGCGTGTCCCATCGATGCAAATAAGTAATAATCGGACGGAGTCAAGTCCGGTGAGTAAGCCGCATGCGAAAGTATTTCCTAACCAAACACCTCAATCGTTTCCTTGACCAGTTTTGCTGTGTGTGTGATGGTGCATTATCATGAAGCAAAATCACTTTGTGTTGCTTTTTTTGATATTCCGGTCGTTTTTCACGCAAAGCTTGATTCAAATTGATCATTTGTTGTCGGTAGCGTTCAGTATTAACGGTTTCGCCAGGTTTTAGCAGCTCATAATAGATCACACCTTTCTGATCCCACCAAACACAGAGCATTGTCTTCCGTCCATAGCGATTTGGCCTTGCAGTCGATGTCGATGGTTCGCCTGGAGTTACCCATGATCTTTTACGCTTAGGATTCTCAAAATATATCCACTTTTCATCGCCAGTCACAATTCGATGGAGAAATGACTTTCTTTTGTACCTGGCGAGCAGCATTTCGCAAGTGGTTTTTCGGTTTTCTCGCTGTCTTTCATTCAGTTCATATGGAACCCATTTTCCCATCTTCTGGATCTTTCTGGATTTAAAACGTATGGAGACGGCTTCTCGTGTCACATTCAATTGATTCGCGAGTGTTGTTGAGTTTGAGCGTCATCCTCATCCAACAATGCTTGCAATTCGCTGTCTTCAAACTTTTTCGGTGGTTTTCCACGTTCTTCGTTTCTCACGTCAAAATCGCCACTTTTGAATTTTTTAAGCCACTCAAAGCACTGTAATTTACCAAGAGCATGCTCACCGTAAGCTTCGACAAGCATTCGATGCGATTCTGCAGCAGTTTTCTTCAAATGGTAACAGAAAATCAATGCTGTCCGCAAATCGTAGTTTCCAAGCACAAAATTCGACATGTTCAACGCTATTACAAACTATACTGTTGTATGAAACTTGTATTGTTGTGAGTTGAAAATCTTTGTCAGATGTCAGAACAAGGAAATGGCGTCAATGACGCGGTCTGACGGCAACTACATTGACAGCTTTGGCCATCTATTGACAAATTCCGGTTTCATATTTACATACCTGGTAAAACATGAAAAAAACAGACATTTATTTGTAGAAACGAATATGTAATACCTAACAAATCTTCAAAGGCTCTTGTTCACTCACCACTACTTCTATAGATTGTAAAAAGTGACATAAATTTGCAATAAAAATTATTGAATTTTTCAAATAAGAAATTATTCAAATTATATTCAAATAATAATACTGTATATGTGTATGCATATACAGGGAAGACCGGGATCAGTACAATAGACTATAGAGATAAGTAGAATAATCAAGGCTACATTAAAAACAAAACACGCGAGACACGTGTAAACGTCTGAACACACAGTAGCGACTACCGTTCAGTCTGCTGTAAGCTGTAACATCTCGTTGCGAACACATCTATGATAGAAGTTACACTACGATTTTAAAAAATCGTACACCTAAGTAAATATTTTTATTTTTAAAGTTTTTGTTTTACAATCGTATATAACTTCTCTGAGATATTTGATTTCTATTTAGATAGTAAATATAGTTCTTACTTAATAAAGTCCAACAGATTTTTTGTGTTTATGTGCCTTTATTATCGTATATTGTTAATGTTGTTATCGTATATTATTAATATTGTTTTTAAAAATGAACGGATGGGGATAGTAGACTAACCACAGAATGGAACTGTATGACTCATTTATAGTATGACAACTCTTATAGTATTTCCTCAAAATTTTATTCCTCATAAGAACATTTTTCCTCATAAGAAACGTTTTTAGAAATCCGTTATAAAACGTTTCAGACAAACGTTTATAAAACATTTTTTAAACGTACTTGTGGTACCTGGGGTATAATCAAAGTTCGCAATAAAATTATCTTACCTACTCGAATCGGCGAAACGCTGATATAGTGTAAGTTTAACCATCTCAATGGAGATGTAATCAGAATTTTTTATCATATTTTTTAAGGCACATATCCTTTTAAGGAAATGTCAACTTCTAAAAAATTTATATTCATTTGAGAATTTTGTGAAACATTTTTAAAATATTAAAAAATAATGTTTTAAATATCTACATATTTATGTATATATTAAGAACGCGAAGAAAACTTCGGTCGGCGGGAAGGCACCCATGGAGGCAAAATGAAGACTGTGATTTATTTTAAAGGTCATATATTTAATTTTTATATAAATAACGTGAAGCTACATTTTTAAGGGTGATGTAATAACAAGTAAAACAAGAATAAGGTGTTGACACATTCGGACTAAGTCTCGATCGCGTAACTGAAATTTTTGTCGAAAACGCAGGGCGTCCGAACCGTCATCGGGCGTTCCCATGGATTAAATAAATGTGCTTAACGTACTACCTGAGCTGTCATCAGGCGACCTTTCGATGCTAGCGAGGTATCGCTTGAGACCTTCGTCAGGCACCTAATCGAGGCATGACTCACTACGGATAGTGGTCCCGCGACTACCCAGAGCGAATCGTCAGGTGCCTGTCCGAACCTGATCATCGGACGCCTGGGGCTCTATTCTTGAAAAGAACCGTATACGAAAGTCTAGGGAAATACTATAATATACGTAACGTATACTGTAGCATTTCTCTAGACTTTCGTATACGTTTCTTTTCAAGAATACAGCTCCTGAATGGGAGCTACCCATCGCTTAAGTCTCAAGCAATCACGAATGGCCAGGGGCCCGGCCTTCGCGTCAAACGAATATCTGTATGAACGCTGCGTTGCTAAATTCTAATAAGAGGCTTTGTTACCTTGTCGGGATTTAATAGCTAAGATTGGAGGCTGCGATCACTTTCCAAGAGAATAAAGTTTTTAATAATATCCTCGTATCGCAAAGAAAAGATTCGCCATAAGGAATAACAGCGCGGATCACCTGGCAACGGGCTCACTGCGCTCCTCACTTTATTCGGTCGCAGTTGTTATTCGAACCTTTTTCGAACAGTATGTAATATGCGTTCGATATTAGTTGATAAACATGATCCTCAATTTACATCAAATGCAGAAATATCGCAGCGTATTGAAAATCATATAGGGTAAAATCAGGGATTATGGCATAGGCTACTAATATGGAATAGTGGCTTATTTTTTAAACAAAGTATTGCAATCTGGCGGCAATCACTGAAAGTTATTGC
Source organism: Trachymyrmex cornetzi (assembly GCF_001594075.2). Classification (NCBI taxonomy): domain Eukaryota; kingdom Metazoa; phylum Arthropoda; class Insecta; order Hymenoptera; family Formicidae; genus Trachymyrmex; species Trachymyrmex cornetzi. The sequence goes on from NW_017297113.1 coordinate 1,233,304, forward strand.
AACTGTTACCAAACATGTCATAACAAGCAATGAACTCGGTCCGACCCACGTTTTGCTACAATTAACATTTATTCATTTTCGTTACATCGGGAGATCCGGCAGCTTTTTCTAAAAAGTGTTCTCACAAACTGAAGGTAAGTTTTTTTAATGCTTATATTGCACAGACGCTTTTAATGATATTGCATGAACAATATTATGCAGATAAATTGCTATTTCAAACATGTTTATTGCTACGGAAACACTTTATTTGTCATATGACGACATGCAGGTAATGTGGAATACATCGAGGGTTGAGAATATGGAATAGATTCTTGTGAATAATGTTTATTTCAGATGCTAATATTTATTGTACGTCATAATTTAATGATTCAAGATTTAATTTTATTCTTTATTGTCTATGTGTAATAACGTTCGTAATGATGCTATTATATTTTCTGTGTTATTGTACAATATA